>NW_027397076.1:37118946-37227413 GCF_003265705.2 Callorhinus ursinus
CAACACCAAAGAAATACAAACAATTATAAGAACATATTATGAGCAACTCTATGCCAGCAAATTAGATAACCTGGAAGAAATGGGTGCATTCCTAGAGATGTATCAACTACCAAAACTGAACCAGGAAGAAACAGAAAACCCGAACAGACCTATAACCACTAAGGAAATTGAAGCAGTCATCAAAAATCTCCCAAGAAACAAAAGCCCAGGGCCAGATGGCTTCCCAGGGGAATTCTACCAAACATTTAAAGAAGAATTAATACCTAGTCTCCTGAAACTGTTCCAAAAAATAGAAATGGAAGGAAAACTTCCAAACTCATTTTATGAGGCCACCATTACCTTGATCCCAAAACCAGACAAAGATCCCATCAAAAAGGAGAATTACAGACCAATATCCTTGATGAACATGGATGCAAAAATTCTCACCAAAATACTAGCCAATAGGATCCAACAGTACATTAAAAGGATTATTCACCATGACCAAGTGGGATTTATCCCTGGGCTGCAAGGTTGGTTCAACATCCACAAATCAATCAACGTGATACTTTACATTAACAAAAGAAAGAACAATAATCATAGGATCCTCTCAACAGATGCAGAAAAAGCATTTGACAAAGTACAGCATCCTTTCTTGATCAAAACTCTTCAGAGTATAGGGATAGAGGGTACCTACCTCAATATCATAAAAGTCATCTATGAAAAACCTACAGCGAATATCATTCTCAATGGGGAAAAGCTGAGAGCTTTCCCCCTAAGGCCAGGAACGTGGCAGGGATGTCCACTATCACCACTGCTATTCAACATAATATTAGAAGTCCTAGCTACAGCAATCAGACAACAAAAAGAAATCAAAGGCATCCAAATCGGCAAAGAGGAAGTCAAACTCTCACTCTTTGCAGATGATATGATACTGTATGTGGAAAACCCAAAAGACTCCACCCCAAAACTGCTAGAACTCATACAAGAATTCAGTAAAGTGGCAGGATATAAAATCAATGCACAGAAATCAGTGGCATTCCTATACACCAACAACAGGACAGAAGAGAGACAAATCAAGGAGTCGATCCCATTTCCAATTGCACCCAAAACCATAAGATATCTAGGAATAAATCTAACCAAAGAGGCAAAGGATCCGTACTCAGAAAAGTATAAAATACTCATGAAAGAAATTGAAGAAGACACAAAGAAATGGAAAGACGTTCCATGCTCATGGATTGGAAGAACAAACATTGTGAAGATGTCAATGTTACCTAGAGCAATCTACACATTCAATGCAATCCCCATCAAAATACCATCCACTTTTTTCAAAGAAATGGAACAAATAATTCTAAAATTTGTATGGAACCAGAAAAGACCCCGAATAGCCAGAGGAATGTTGAAAAAGAAAAGCAAAGCTGGCGGCATAACCATTCCGGACTTCCAGCTCTATTACAAAACTGTCGTCATCAAGACAGTATGGTACTGGCACAGAAACAGACACATAGATCAATGGAGCAGAATCGAGAGCCCAGAAATGGACCCTCAACTCTATGGTCAACTCATCTTTGACAAAGCAGGAAAGAATGTCCAATGGCAAAAAGACAGTCTCTTCAACAAATGGTGTTGGGAAAATTGGACAGCCACATGGAGAAGAATGAAACTGGACCATTTCCTTACACCACACACAAAAATAGATTCCAAATGGTTGAAAGACCTAGATGTGAGACAGGAGTCCATCAAAATCCTAAAGGAGAACACAGGCAGCAACGGCGGCAACTTCTTCCTAGAAACGTCGCCAAAGGCAAGGGAAACAAGGGCAAAAATGAACTATTGGGATTTCATCAAGATAAAAAGCTTTTGCACAGCAAAGGAAACAGTCCACAAAACCAAAAGACAACTGACAGAATGGGAGAAAATATTTGCAAATGACATATCAGATAAAGGGCCAGTATCCAAAATCTATAAAGAACTTATTAAACTCAACACCCATAGAACAAATAATCCAATCAAGAAATGGGCAGAAGACATGAACAGACATTTTTCCAAAGAAGACATCCAAATGGCCAACAGACACATAAAAAAGTGCTCAACATCGCTCGGCATCAGGGAAATCCAAATCAAAATCTCAATGAGAGACCACCTCACACCAGTCAGAATGGCTAAAATTAACAAGTCAGGAAATGACAGATGTTGGCGGGGATGCAGAGAAAGGGGAAACCTCCTACACTGTTGGTGGGAATGCAAGCTGGTGCAACCACTCTGGAAAACAGTATGGAGGTCCCTCAAAAAGTTAAAAATACGATCCAGCAATTGCACTACTGGGTATTTACCCCAAAGATACAAATGTAGGGATCCGAAGGTGTACGTGCACCCCAATGTTTATAGCGGCAATGTCCACAATAGCCAAACTGTGGAAAGAGTCAAAATGTCCATCGACAGATGAATGGATAAAGAAGGCATGGTATATATACACAATGGAATATTATGCAGCCATCAAAAGGAATGAGATCTTGCCATTTGCAACGACGTGGATGGAACTGGAGGGTGTTATGCTGAGTGAAAGTAGTCAATCAGAGAAAGACATGTATCATATGACCTCACTGATATGAGGAATTCTTAATCTCAGGAAACAAACTGAGTGTTACTGGAGTGGTTGGGGGTGGGAGAGATGGGGTGGCTGGGTGATAGACATTGGGGAGGGTATGTGCTACGGTGAGCGCTGTGAATTGTGCAAGACTGTTGAATCACAGATCTGTACCTCTGAAACAAATAATGCAATATGTGTTAAGAATAAGAAGATAGCAGGAGGGGAAGAATGAAGGGGGGGGAAATCAGAGGGGGAGACGAACCATGAGAGACGATGGACTCTGAAAAACAAACTGAGGGTTCTAGAGGGGAGGGGGCTGGGGGGATGGGTTAGCTTGGTGATGGGTATTAAAGAGGGCACGTTCTGCCTGGAGCACTTGGTGTTATGCACAAACTGATTCATGGAACACTACATCAAAAGCTAATGATGTAATATATGGTGATTAACATAACAATAAAAAAATTTAAAGGAAAAAAATAAAGAATGGCAGTTTAATGGGATAGGCATAAAATTGTATGTATTTTTTGAAATCCTAAGGAATTCTCCTGACTTTTTTTTTCTGTCATAAGAAGCTTAATTCTTTGTTCTCTCAAACAGAGCCCTCTGACATCTAATCTCACTATCCTCTCTTTCAAAGCCTACTTTTGACAGGTTTGTATAGGATGGTCTACACTTTCTATTTCCATTTTTGTTCTTATTGTATTTAGCTTTCCAATGTGATGAGGAACACAATATGGAAGGTTTAACTAAAAACTATTCAATGTATCTTCAAATCTTTGAGTGCTTCTGAGACGTCTAGTTGTTTTTTTTTTTTAATCAAGAGCTCTACTACCATTTCACAAAGTTGAATATTTGTTCTTGAAACTTACTTTCCTTGTGGCTTCAATGACACAACTCTTTCCAAAAGTTTCCAAATGTTTGCCTTTGAAATCTCTGGCCACTAAGTCTTCCACCAGCTCATGAAATGCTGAGGTTTCCAGAAGTTTCATACCCAAACTCATGTTACACCTCTCTCAGATGTCTTCATGGCAATCCAACCACTTCAAATAACTCCAAGGTGACTTCCAATGTTCTCTTTCCCAGTCCCTGCATTCTTGACCACATGTCCCACAAACACATCAAATATAACGTGTGTTTACTTGTGAAACCTGTCCCTCCCCCAGCATGCCATCCATCTATTCGTTCCTGCTAGAAACCTGAGAATTAGCCTCTAAAGCAATTCTCATCCATGTCCCTATATGACACTAAGTCCCATAAAGTCCACCTCCTAAATAGTTCTATACATGACCTCCCATCTCCATTCCTACTAACATAACTCAAGTTTAGGCCCTTAACATTTCTTTAAGACTTCATTTTGAGAGGGCAGTTTTAGGTTCACAGCAAAAGTGAGAGGAAGGTACAGAGATTTCCCTTATTTCCCCTGCCCGCACAGCTTCCCCCATGATCAACATCCCCCACCAGATTGGTACATTTACCACAATTGATGAGCCTACACTGACACGTCATAATCACCCTAAATCCACAGATTACATTAGAGTTCACTTTTGGTGGTGTACATTCTATGGGTTTGGACCAATGTATAATGATACATATTATTCATTATGGGATCATAAAGGGTATTTTCACTGCCCTGAAAATCCTCTGTGCTCTGCCTATTCATCGCCCCTCCCTGCTACAAACGCTGGTGAACACTGATCTTTTTCCTGTCCAAATAATTTCTCCTCTTCCAAAATATCATATAGTTGGAATCATACAATATACAGAATTTTCAGACTGACTTCTTTCACTTAACAGTATGCACTTAAGCTTTCTCTATGTCTTTTCATGGCTTGATAGTTCATTTCCTTTTAGCACTGAATAATATTCCATTGTCTGAACGTACCACAGTTCATTTTTCCATTCACCTACTGAAGTACATCTTGGTCACCTCAGGTTTTAGTAACTGTGAATAAAGCTTCTATATATAAACATCCATGTGCAGGTTTTTGTATGTAAATAAGTTTTTCAACTCCTTTAGGTAAATGGCAAAGAGCATGACGGCTGGATTGTATGGTGCAGTATGCTTAGTTTTGTAAGAAACTACCAAACTGTCTTCCAAAGTGGTTGTACCATGTTGCGTCCCACCAGCAAAAAAATGAGAGTTCCTGTTGCTCCACATCCTCACTAGCATTTGGTGTCAGTGTGCTGGATTGTGGCCATTCTAATAGATGATAGTGGTATCTCACTATTGTTTCAATATGCATTTCCCTAATGACATTTGATGTGGGGCATCTTCTCATATGCCTTCTATCTTTTTTGGTGAGATGCATGTTAAGGTCTTTGGCCAACTTTTGGAATCAAGTTGTTTAATTTTTCAGAGTACAAAATTCTAGGTTGGCGTTTTTTTCTCTCAAAGCATAAAATATTTCACTCCACTCTCTTTTGTTGGTGTGTTTCTGAGCAAAAGTCAGATATAATTTTTATCTTTGTTCCTCTACAGTTAAGGTGGTTTTCTTTCCCCCTCTGGTTTTCTTCAGGATTTTTTCTTTATCCTTGATTTACTTTAGTGTGAAAATGATATACCCAAGTGTAGTTTGTTTTGTTTTTGTCTTGGCCATTTATCCTGCTTGGTGTTCTCTGACCTTCCTGGAGCTATGGTTTAGTGTCTCACTTGGGGGACATTCTCAGTCTTCACTGTTTCAAATATTTCTTCTGTTCCTTTCTTGCTTTCTTTTCCAGTGGCATTCCCATTATGCATATGTTACATCATTTGTAGTTGTCCCACAGTCCTTGGGTGTTCTACTCTCTTCAATCTTTGTTCCTTTTGCTTTTCAGTTGTAAAGGTGCTCCCCTCATATGGGACAGGATGGCTGGATTGGCTGAAGTTGGGTATGTTCCTTCTCCCACGCGGAAGGCTAGAGCCAGCTGGAATTGGGTATTTCCATTCTCCCTGGTCAGTTAGGCGCTGATAATGACCCCAGCAGGTTAGGATCTGGTTAATTAGTTTCCCCTGAAGGCAGGCCTTAGTAAGAAGAACAGAGTGCTCTTGTGTATTTCAAAATGGTTCCTTTTGCCCTCACCCTGCTGGAAGCACAAGACTTTTCTCCGATATTTACTGTGAGAACCTGGCCAAACTCCTGGACGTGGGGAGCGTGGGGGCCCCCCGTGACTGGGTCCACCTGGAATTCTTACCACTCAGAGTTGTATGCACCAAGCTTCCAGCAATTCGCAGTTACAGTTCGAATTTTCCTACTCCAGCACTGCCTTCCAAGATGGTTTCCACTTGTCTCTGTTCAGGTAAGCTGTGACTCCCTGCATTTGCCTGTCTCTCCAATCTTAGGGGCAACTGTTTGTCCTGTGTCCTCTTCTTTCTTACAGATCCCAGAAGAGTTAATTCTTCAGTCTGTTTAGCTCTTTACTTCAGGTTCTTGTCAATTTTCATCTGGTCTATTAAAATTGATCCTGTTTTCCTTTTCTCCCATGTTCTCTTTTTCCTATTCATCTTCCCACATCCTGCAGTTTAGCTTTCTCTTTTATCCCTCTATGCCCCTGCATATGCTATTTTCATTTTCCATTACTTCTATTATCCACCTATCAAAATCTAATTGCATGAGTTAAGATTCCAGTGGTTACATGTGGAAGCAGAGAGAACTCAAGCTGGCATAAGTATAGGAAGGGAATTGGTTGGCTTATGGGGCTGAATTGTCAGGGTTAACTGGCTTCAGGAATAACTGGATTGAGGGCTCAAAATTTGTCACTGGGACTCTGTTTTTCTCCATCACTCTGCCTATCGCTGCTTTTTGACATGTGTTGATTTAATTCTCACTGCACTAGCAAGTGGCTGTGATAATTCCAGCCTCCTATTCTCGAGGCTTAAGTCCAGCCAGAATGAGAGAATCTCTCCTCTCAGGCATCTAAGCAGCCCTAATTGACTCAAGTTATGGGGCCACCCCTGACCCAATTGCTAAGCCCAGAGAAACAGAAAGCATTTATTGGCTTAGATCTGGGTTGCCCTATTGGTTGCCCATGAGCCTATCCCATTATTCCACCAAACCACAAGGACTAAGAATGGCAGAGGGATGGATCTCCTGCTAAATGCCAGGGGCTATTGCCCGAGGTAGGGTAAATGGCCACTAGATGACTAAAACACAATTTTCTACTATTTTGTTTTATTTTAAGATTTGTTTATTTGAGAGAGAGGAAGAGAGAGCAGCGGGAAGGGGCAGAGAGGAAGGAGAGAGTCCCAGCTGACTCCGTGCTAAGCGAGGAGCCCCACATGGGGTTCGATCTCACGACCCTGAGATCATGACCTGAGCTGAAACCAAGAGTCAGTCGCTTAACCGACTGAGTCACCCAGGAGCCCCCACTATTTTATTTTCTTAGGACTCAGCTTAAGCATCCCCACTAGATTGAGGACCCTCTTTAACGTCAGAGGTTATATCTTTTTCATCCTCGAACCGTAACACCTTAAGTAAGCGTATTAAGCAGTCAATAAGTATATGTTAATGAAGAACACGCCTATAGGAAAACAGTAGGGGCAGCAACTAACTGCCTGGGGGAGTTGGGGAAAGTTTCAAAGAGAATGTATCACTCAGACATGTCTGGCAGATGAGTTTGGGTGCACCAGGAGTGGGGGAAATAGCAAGAAGGGCATTCAAAAAAGAGTAATAGCTTATGAAAATGCATGGATTAGCAGGGGATGTTTAAACCTAAATCATCTAGATGGGGAGAAGTGGGAGATAAAGCGGCAGGACATGGGACAGGACAGGGAGATTGGGGAAAGCTTGTAAAAGACAAGAAAACAGTAAAAGCCTCAAGATTTATATTTATCTGTAAGCAATGGGGAATTACTGTGAGATTTTAACTGAGGGATGGATACAAATATTTTACTTTAGAAAAACAACATTGATTTCTTCTTCCAATCAATCCTCCCCACTGCTCTGAGAGTCAAAAACCCAATTAGAAGACTGTTACCAAATCAGGCCAGAGAATATGAGGGAAATCAAAAGAAGTATTTTTAGGAGATAGAAGTGATAACTGATGGTGATCACATCCATTCAGAGATGGATGCAGGAGAGAATGTAGATTATCCGATTATCTGACCAGGCAGGTGGCAATGCTATGAACAAAGGTAACGAATACAGGAAAAAGAAAGGCATTCTCCAATCTGCCTCTTCTCCCTTCTCTTTGCTTTGCTGTCCTGTGCTGTTCTGCTTTGCTTTTCAATCCAAGAAAACCTTTAACCTGCACTACGTGCATCACAGTTAGGCAAGGTCTCCCCCAAGTTGATAACCATCTTGCCAAGGCTCTAAGGACAAACATGGAGTGATGTTTCTCAAAACCTGTAAAGAGGGGTTCCGGGGGTAAATTCATCTGCATAGATTATAATTTTTCCCAGGAGAGAATGATGAGAAATACAGAGTTTGAGAAATCTGACCACAGAATCAAGTCCTTGCAAAGGAGAAGGTAATGCAGGAAAGCAGCACGGATGAGATCTAATCCTGCATTTGCTGGCAGTAACTGCCTTTTGCTATTGTTAGAGTATTGTGTTTCAGGACTCTCTGACAGGTCAGTCTGGGTACTAAATCGATGGGAGGAATTTTAAAGCACCTTCAGTAGAAAGATTAACTTCCTTTTTGGAGTCTGTGAAAACCAATTCCCTGTACATATGAGGGCATCACACTCCTGGTCATGTACTACTAAATGTTCTCTTGACAGCAGGATCCGCCTTGTTAACCAATGTATACCTGATAGCATCCTGTTGTTCAGGAGTTGGCCATGATAATAATACCCAGTGTTAGCAGGAGTGGGGAAATGGACACGTTCAGCCTGCTGGTTCAGGACACTACGAATTAAGAAGTCTTCCTGTGTGCATAAGCTTTTCTCCAGCGATTTCATTTTCCGGGAGTATTTAAGCACATGTGCAGAAATTTACTACACGTATGTCCAGGGTGTTCTTTAATCATAAAGATTAGAAATACCCTAAATAACAATAAGGACATTTAGGTTTTTTTTAAATAATGGACTTCACTCAGACAATGAATTTCAGTAAAGATATTAAAGTGAAAATACAGGTGTATGTGTATTGAAGTGACAAATTCTTGACATTTTAGAAACTAAAACACATTACATAACAGAGGCTATAATCTAGTGCTATTTTTTGAAAGAAAAAAGTGAACTAGAATACTACTTGGAAGTATTAATTATTCTTCGCCCCCACCCCTATGATTATCTCCCACTCAAACTTTGAAATGCAGGGCCCCCAATACGCTAGGAAGAATTTTAGGACTAGATTAAAGAAACTAAAACAATACAAGAAATTCTTGTCTCCCAAGTTCAAGAGTGATAAGTTGAAGTATGAGAAAGCAAAGATTTGAAAATGGATCTGAGGTGGCCAAACCAGCTTTGTCCTGTCCCTTCAAGAAAAGCTCTCAAACTGAGGGGACGGAGAGAGGATTCAAGTAAACCGGAAAAGCAGACTATACCACGCACTGCCCCTCCTCCTTGGGATGAATCTGCAGGTGGAATCCCTCCTCCATTTGGAAATCCGACGGGAGGGTGACCTGTGCTCATCTTCCCACCAGAATTTTGGAAGTCCTCGGTGTCCAGGTTGTGATGAGTTCTTCCCCACACAGGTAAGAGGAGGACAGTGGTAGGAGATCAGTCCCTGGTGGGACAGCATTCCCCTCCCAAGCTTCCCTCATTACAGGAGTGTCCCGGGAGGCACCCAAGGACTGAAAGATATCCTTGTTGGCCCCAGAGAGTTGAAGAAAATGTCGGTGGGGCTGTGTGTGGTCTTGCTGCCAGGAGGAAGGGTTACTAAACACAAAGGGGTGGGGCGAGGGGTCCCCACTAGGATTCAGTGAGCACACAGCTGCAGCTACTCAGATTTCTCGTGGAGGGTGGAGAAAGCAACAGACAGAAGGCATATCTGCTTCTCACAAACCTAAAAGGTCCAAGGTGACATAGCTCACTTCTTCTCACATCCCCACCCTACCCCCACCCCCCGCGGCAGGAACTAATTCACAGCCACACCTACATGAAGAGAGGTTTGCAAAGGTAGCACACAGCTGGGCAGCAGCTTCCCATGGTCCGTAGCACACTATGGAAAGAGCACACATGTCTGGTTTCTCCTACTGCTTTAACCCTGGTACTTTTGAAAAACTTGCAGCATTTACTAAGAAAGTATAATATGTTCTAGAAGCAAGGGATTTAGTGGGTAAAATATGGAAAGCTTGACATATGCATAAAAAAGCAATAATAGCAAATGGGTACCAGCTTTTGTGTAGGGTGGCAATATAATCTTTATTCTTTGCACTGAAGTGAAGACAAATATTAGAGATTGAAATATGGATTGTGAAATTGAAGATTTAGTCTTTGCTTGTGAGTTGTAGTCTATATACCAAATTTAGCAGCATTTGATCTATGGTTGGAATTACTGGACTGGTTTTGGTAGTATCAACTTCCAAAACTTATATAAAAATGGTTTAATAACCATTTGATCTAGTAATTTTACTTCTGAAAGTTTATTCTAACAGCAACCTCAAAACAACATTTTAACCGTAACTAGATAGACAGATGATAGATTTTTTTAAATTTGTACAAGACATTGAAACAATATAATTAACCAAAAATAAAAGGATCAGTAAGTAAGTAATGGTACATCCATTCCATGAACTACTAAAACTAAATTAGAAATAAGTTTTAATGAGTGGGAAAATGATTACTATATAATGGTAAGTATAGACAGTACAGTTTAAAATTATATGTACTGCTTGTTGACAATTGTGTAAGAAAAATTTATGCATAGAAAACTCTGGAAAAAATGCCCCATGATACTGTATTGTAAGGGATCAAATTATAATTTTTTTCTTATTCGTAATTTTAAAAATTTAATGACATTACTATATTTAGAATAAAACATTTTTCTGGACATCATAGGTAAGCTTGCCTCTAACCATTAAAAGATGTTTCTGAGGGGTGGCTGGGTGGCTCAGTTGGTTAAGTATCTGACTCTTGATCTTAGCTCAGGTCTTAATCTCAGGGTCATGAGTTTGAGCCCCATGTTGGGTTCCATGTTGAGTGTTGGAGCCTACTTAAAAAAAAATAAGGGATGCCTGTGTGGCTCAGTTGGTTAAGTGTCTGCCTTCGGCTTGGGTCATGATCCTGGGGTCCTGGGATTGAGTCCCCACTGAGGAAGGAGCCTGCTTCTCCCTCTGCCTGCTGCTCCCCCTACATATGCTTGCTTGTGCCCCCGCCCCCTACAACTAAATAAATAAAATCTTTTAAAAAAATTTAAAAAAAGAATAAAAATGAAATAAAAGGTGCTTCTGAGCATTGTGATAATGAAGATGTTTTGTTATAATAGAATATTTGACTTTATAGTGTTATCAATTGAAAATGAATTTTTATGGCAACTTCTAATCAATAGTTGATAGTTTCCAAATTCCATTTATATTGTTTAATGAAACAACCTAGGGCATCTCCTTCTACAAAGTTTGATTTCAGTTAGATGTTTTTAGCCCTGCTTTTCTTACGGAATTATGGAATTTTAAATCCTTTCTTTTCTTGAAAATATTTAAAAGCCTTGTAGTAAATATACACGGTTCCCTTGAAGGAAAAAATTAACTTCAATAAGCAAAAACTACATAGAGATCTATAAAAATCTATAAGCATTTTGGAAAAGCCTTTAATTTTCTAGATTTTGAAACATTATACCAGTATCATATAATTATCATGTTCTAAAATTTCTTAATCTAGAAAATACTTTGACTTTTAAATATCACGTATTAAATATTTTCTCATTTTTCTTTAGTGTAGAAGTCCAAGAGCTTAATTTCACAATGGATGGCATAAACTATTTTTGATATTTATTTCTAGAAAAAATTTCTATCCCCATTAATCCTTTCAGTTCCTTCATAGTCAATTAGAAGTGGTTAGTTATTTGTACTTATATTCTCACACCTAAGACTAATATAGCAGTCACCAAAATAGAAAATGCTGACAAATTCAATTTTATAATTATTTGTCTACTGAAGGGTTCAGAAATTTTATAACCAATACTCAGTGAACATCAAATACTCATAATTCTTTTCTATCAAGACATTAAATCTACAGAGGCCAAGGTGTCAGAAGAAAACCCAGAGGAAAAAATAATTTCCACCACCACCTCCTCACCACCAAAGATATGTAATAACACTCAACTGGGTCTAAAAAAAAATCATAAATTTAATCAAAAAATAGATCCCTAGTCTTTTATCCATATTTTGACTGTTAAGGGTAGAAAGATTACAAAAAGAGCAAATCAGAGAAAGAAGATACTGGGGAGTTGTGGTGGAGGACAGGGGGCCAGTGGGATGGCCTGGGTGTTTTGGCTAGAAAGGAAAGAACAAAATAAGAGAAAGGAAGACACAGAGGTAGTCTCCAAAAAAGGAGAGCCAAAATGACATGCCAGGCCATTTGGGCACACTATCAAAAACTCATAAACCTCTCGGGTTTTACGCTTTATTGCAAAAATAATATGCAAAAGAGACATAACTGAATTTTACTGCATTTAGTAACCCAATCCTGACTACAGGAGACTTTTTATTAAATTCTCTACTGTTTGGATTTTTTTCCCATTGTATGTGTTATTACCATTATAAAATATATATTTTTTAAAATATAAAAATATCTTAATTATAATTTTTTGAAGGCTGTTAAAACTGAGTTAGCCTGTAAAGCTCTATCCCAATCCTCTCTCCCAAAACACCATCTTAAAGGAGTTTTTCAGTCTTAGATATAAAACATGTTTATCACTTAGATCAGGTATCTGTTAGAAATCTGAGGATTGCCCCTGCCATCCGGACTTGAGAATAAGGGGTCCTATTCTGCTCCAGATCCAGCCCCCATTTTCTCACCCTCAGGGAAGGTTGACAGTAGCATAATCATGACTTGTAAGATCTAGAGTCCATTCTCATGATTTCCAGATTGAAAACAATGTTTCATTAAGCAATGACTTATTAGTAAAAATGTGCATTAATAATAAAAGAAAAATAATTTACAAAAACAATTCTAGGTAAAAGGAAAGGGCAGACAATATGCCTTGAAACATGGACGACAGTGAGGTAACCTCCTGGTCGTACAGCTTGCCTGGTGAGGCAGGGCACATGGAGCAAGACTAAGGATGAAGTTCATTAACAAACAGGGAAACTGCAGAGACCATCTGACCCATATTGATCCCCATTCACACCCTTGGAATGGTAGCTGATGATGCAGAAAAGCTAAATATATTGAACTTATAATAGGAACATTTTAATGTGGTCAAAACAAACCAGAAAGGGAAGAAAAGAGCAAAAGGTTGCAAATTATTTAAAAATATTTTTAATCACTTTATTTAAACTAAAAACAAAACAAAACAAAACAATTCACCCATTTTCCTGCCTACCTATGGCAAATGCCAAGGTGTTCTCTGAATCTTTGTGCCTGCTTTTTTTCTTTTTCTTTCTTTTTAGATTCCACCTGTAATAGAGATCTCACAGTGTATGTCTTTGTCTGACTTATTTCACTTAGTGTAATGCCCTTGAGGTCCATCATGATGTTGCAAATGGCAAGATTTTATTCTTTTTTTTATAGCTGAATAATTTTTCAGTGTGTGTGTGTGTGTGTGTGTGTATCATGATTTCTTTATCCATTTAGCCTTCCATCCAACATAGGTTGTCTCCCTATTTTGACTATTGTAAATAATGTTGCAGTGAACATGGGGGTGTATAGATCCTTTTCTCCAGATAATTGCCCAGAAATAGAACTGATGGATCATAAGGGAGTTCTAGTTTTAATTATTTTGGAAACTTCCAAACTGTTTCCTATAGTGACTGTACCAATTTACATTGCTTTTGCTTTTGGTGTCAGATTAAAAAAAAAAAAAATCACTGCCAAGACTAATGTCAAGGAGCTTACTGCCTATGCTTTCTTCCAGAAGTTTCTTTTTTTTAATTTTTTTAATTTTACTCTTTTTAATTTTATTATGTTAATCACCATACATTACATCATTAGTTTTTGATGTAGTGTTTCATGATTCATTGTTTGCATATAACACCCAGTGCTCCACGCAGAATGTGCCCTCTTTAATACCCATCACCAGGCTAACCCATCCCCCCACTCCCCTCCCCTCTAGAATCCTCAGTTTGTTCCTCAGAGTCCATAGTCTCTCATGGTTCATCTCCTGCTCCGATTTCCCCCCCTTCATTTTTCTCTTCCTACTGTCTTTTTTTTTTTTTTTAACATATAATGTATTATTTGTTTCAGAGGTACAGGTCTGTGATTCAACAGTCATACACAATTCACCATAGCACATACCCTCCCCAATGTCTATCACCCAGCCACCCCATCCCTCCCACCCCCCACCACTCCAGCAACCCTCAGTTTGTTTCCTGAGATTAAGAATTCCTTATATCAGTCAGGTCATATGATACATGTCTTTCTCTGCCTGACTTTTTCGCTTAGCATAATACCCTCTAGTTCCATCCAGGTCATTGCAAATGGCAAGATTTCGTTGTTGTTGTTGTTGTTGTTGTTGTTGTTGTTTTTTGATGGCTGCATAATATTCCATTGTGTATATAGACCACATCTTCTTTATCCATTCATCCATTGATGGACATCTTGGCTCTTTCCATAGTTTAGCTATTGTGGACATTGCTGCTATAAACACTGGGGTGCACATACCCCTTCTGATCCCTACATTTGTATCTTTGGGGTAAATACCCAGTAGTGCAATTGCTGGGTCATAGGGTAGCTCTATTTTCAACTTTTTGAGGAACCTCCATACTGTTTTCCAGAATGGCTGCGCCAGTTTGCATTCCCACCAACAGTGTAGGAGGGTTCTCCTTTCTCCGCATCCCCGCCAACATCTGTCATTTCCTGACTTGTTAATTTTAGCCATTCTGACTGGTGTGAGGTGGTCTCTCACTGAGGTTTTGATTTGGATTTCCCTGATGCCGAGCGATGTTGAGCACTTTTTCATGTGTCTGTTGGCCATTTGGATGTCTTCTTTGGAAAAATGTCTGTTTATGTCTTCTGCCCATTTCTTGATTCATCTATTCTCCTCTGGACAAAATGACAAGACCTCAAAAAAAAAAAAAAAAAAAACGAGGCAGTACCAGCTGCCAGGGACCTAATCAATATGGACATTAGTAAGATGTCAGAACTAGAGTTCAGAATGACAATTATAAAGATACTAGCTGGGCTTGTAAAAAGCATGGAAGATACTAGAGAAACCCTTTCTGGAGAAATAAAAGAACTAAAATCTAACCAAGTCGAAATCCAAAAGGCTACTAATGAGGTGCAATCAAAACTGGAGGCTCTAACTGCTAGGATGATGAGGCAGAAGAGAGAATTAATGATATAAAAGACCAAATGATGGAAAATAAAGAAGCTGAGAAAAAGAGAGATAAACAACTACTGGATCACGAGGGCAGAATTCGAGAGATAAGCGATACCATATGATGAAACAATATTAGAATAATTGGGATCCCAGAAGAAGAAGAAAGCGAGAGAGGGGCAGAAGGTATATTGGAGCAAATTATAGCAGAGAACTTCCCTAATTTGGGGAAGGAAACAGGCATCAAAATCCAGGAGGCATAGAGAACCCCCTCAAAATCAATAAAAATAGGTCAACACCCTGATATCTAATAGTAAAACTTACGAGTCTCAGAGACAAAGAAAAAATCCTGAAAGCAGCTCGGGACAAGAGGTCTGTAACCTACAATGGTAGAAACATTAGACTGGCAACAGACATATCCACAGAGACCTGGCAGGCCAGAAAAGCCTGGCATGTTATATTCAGAGCCCTAAATGAGAAAAATACACTGCCAAGAATACTATATCCAGCTAGGCTGTCATCGAAAATAGAAGGAGAGATAAAAAGCTTCCAGGACAAACAAAAACTAAAGGAATTTGCAAGCTTTGAAAGTAGCCCTACAAGAATTATTATTTTTTTTAAAAGATTTATTTGAGAGAGAGTGCGAGTGTGGGGAGAGGCAAGTGGAAGGGAGAGAATCTCAAGTAGACTACCTGCTGAACACAGAGCCAAATGAAGGGCTTGTTCTCATGACCCTGAGATCATGACCTGAGCAAGAATCAAGAGTCAGATGCTCCATGGACTGAATCACCCAGGCACCTCTGTTTTGTTTTTTAGATTCAAGATATAACTGAAATCATATGACATTTTTCTTTCTCTGCCCAACTGATTTCACATAGCCTAATACCCTGTAGGTCCATCCATGTTGTCACAAATGGCAAGATTTCATACTTTTTTGTGGCCAAGTAATAGTCCATTTTATATATAATATATATGCACACACCATCTCTTTTCCATTCATCTATTGATACTTAAGCAGTTACCAAATTTTGACTGTTGTAAATAATGCTGCAGTAAACAGGAGTGCATATCTTTTTGAAATGGTGTTTTAATTTTCTTCAGAAAATACCCAGAGGTGGAATTACTGGGTCCTATAGTGTTTCTATTTTTTTATTTTTTGAGGCACCTCCATACTGTTTTTCACAGTGGTTACACCAATTTGCATTCCCACCAACAGTGCCCAAGGGTTCCCTTTTCTCCACATCCTTGCCAACTCTTATGTCTTGAGTTTTTTATACTAGTTATTCAGATTGGTGTAAGGTGATATCCCATTGTGGTTTTGATTTGGATTTGTATTTCCCTGATGATGAGTGATGTTGAGCATCTTTCATGTGTGTGTTGGCCATCTGTATGTCTTCTTTGGAAAAATGTCTATTCAGGTCCTCTGCCCATTTTTGTTTTCAGTTGAACTATTTGGGTGTTTGGTGTTGATTTGTATGCATTCTTTATGTGTTTGGGATAGTAACCCCTTTTTGAATATACTATTTGCAAATATCTTCTCTGATTCAGCAGGTTGCCTTTTCCTTTTAGGATGGTTGCCTTCACCACGCAAAAGCTTTTCAGTTTGATGTAGTATGTTTATTTTGGCTTTTGTTTCCTTTGCCTGGGCAGATGTATCCATAAAAATATTGCTAGGGCTGATGTCCAAGAGATTACTGCCTCTGTTTTTGTTTAGAGATTTTAAGGTTTCGGATGTTACATGTAGGTCCTTAATCCATTTTGAATTTAATTTTATATATGGTTTAAGAAAGCCGCCCAGTTCCATTCTTTTGCATGTAGCTGTCCAGTTTAGCCATCACCATGTGTTGAAGATACTGTCTTTTCCCCTTTGTGTATTCTTGCCTCCTGTGTCAGAGATTAATTGACCATATAAGCGTGGGTTTATCTGGGCTCGCTGTTCTGTTCCACTGAACTATGATCTATTTTTGTACTAATGCCATACTGTTTTGATCACTGTAGGTTTGTCAGATAGCTTGAGTTCCAGGATTGTGAGTCCTCAAGCTTTGTCCTCATTTGAGAAGATGGCTTTGGCTATTTAGAGCCAGTTGTAGCTCCATACACATTTCAAGGTTCTTTTGTCTTCTTTCTCTGAAAAACGCCGTTGGAATTTGAATAGGGATTGCATTGAATCTGGTTATTACTTTGGGTAGTATGGACTTTTTAACAATATTAATTCCTCTAATCCATGAGCATGGTGTATATTTTATTTGTGTCATCTTCAATTTCTTTCAGCAATGTCCTATTTCTCATAGTACAAATTTTTCCCTTCCTTAGTTAAATTTATTCCTAGGTATTTTATTATGTTTTGTGTAATTTTCACTGGGATTGTTGTCTTAATTTCTCTTTATGATAGTTTGTCCTTAGTATATGAATACACAATAGATTTCTGTATATTGATTTTTGTGTCCTGTGACTTCACTGGATTTATTTATTCTAAAAGGATTTTGGTGGGGTCTTTAGGATTTTCTATATGTATTATAATGTCAAGTGCAAATAAGACAGTCTTACTTCTTCCTTACCCATTTGGATGCCTTTTATTTCTTTTTGTTGTCTGATTGCTGTGGCTAGGACTTCCAGTACTATGTTGAATAAAAGCGGCGACAGTAGGCATCCCTGTCTTGTTCCTGATTTTTTTTTTTTAAGATTTTATTTATTTATTTGACAGAGAGAGACACAGTGCGAGAGGGAACACAAGCAGGGGGAGTGGGAGAAGGAGAAGCAGGCTTCCCACTGAGCGGGGAGCCTGATGCAGGGCTCGATCCCAGGACCCTGGAATCATGACCTGAGCCAAAGGCAGACACTTAACGACTGAGCTACCCAGGCACCTCTCTTGTTCCTGATCTTAAAGGAAAAGCTTTCAGTTTTTCACCATTGACTATGATATTTGTTGTGGGTTTGTTTATATGGCCTTTATTATGTAGAAGTATGTTTCCTCCATACACACTTTTCTGAGAATTTTTATCATGAATGGATATTAAATTTTGTCAAATGCTTTTTCTGTATCTATTGAGATGATCACAATAAATTTTATCCTTCATTTTGTTAATGTGTACTACCTTGATTGATTTGTGGATAATAAAACAGACTTGCATCCCTGGAATAATGATTGAGGTAAATTATTTTTTAATGTATTTTTAAATTCAGTTTGCTAATATTTTGTCAACAATTTTTGCATCTATGTCCATCTATTCATCAGGGATATTGGTCTGTAATTTTCTGTGTTTTACTTTGTTTTTTGTTTTTTTTTGTAGTGTCTTTATCTGGTTTTAGAGTCAGACTAATGCTGACCTCGTAGAATAAATTTGGAAGTATAACTGTCTCCTTTATTTTTTTGGAATAGTTTGAGAAGGATAGATATTAACTGTTCTTTAAATGTTTGGTAAAATTTATCTGTGAAGCCATCTGGTTCTGGATTTTGTTTGTTGAAAGTTTTTTGATTACTGATTCAATTTCATTACTAGTAATTTGTCAATTCGGATTTTCTCTTTCTTCTTAATCCTGGAAGATTGTCTGTATTTATAGAGTTTATTTCTGCAAGGTGGTTTAATTTGTTGGTATATAATTTTTCAGAGTCGTCCCTTGTAATCCTTTGTATTTCTAGAGTGTCTGTTGTAATTTCCCTTTCATTTCTGCTTTTGAGTTCTCTGTTTTTCTGATGAGTCTAATGGTTTATTAATTTTATTAATATTTGAACTTATTTCAAAAAACCAGCACTTAGTTTTATTGATCTTTTCTACAGTTTGGGTTTTTATTTTTTTATTTATTTTTATTTTTTTGGTTTCTATTTCATTTACTTCCTTTCTGATCTTTATTATCTCATTCTACTAACTTTGGCCTTTGTTTTTTACTAGTTTCTTTAAGTGTAAGGTAATATTGTTCATTTCAGATTTTGCTTGTTTCTCAAGGTAGGCCTCTATACTTCCCTCTTAGCATGGCTTTTGTTGCATCCCAAAGATTTGGAACCATTGTGTTTCCATTTTCATTTGTTTCTAGATATTATTTTATTTCTTCTCTGATTTCTCCATTGATCTATTGGTTGTTTAGTAGTATGTTGTCTAGCCTACATATGTTTGTGATTTTTTTCCAATTTTTTTTCTTGTAATTGATTTCTAGAGTCATAGCCTTATGGTCAGAAAAGATGCTGGATATGATTTCAATCTTCTTAAATTTATTGAGACTTCATTTGTGGCCTAACATGTGATCTATCCTGAAAAATGTTCCATATGCACTTGAAAAGAAAGTATATACTGCTCTTTTTGGATAGAATGTTCTGTATATATCTGTGAAGTCCATCTGGTCTAATGTCTTACAAAGCTACTGTTTCCTTATTAATTTTCTGTCTGCATGATCTATCCATTGATGTAAGGGGGTATTAAGTCCCTGCTAGTATTTTTATTACTGTCAATCTCTTCCTATAGGTCTGTTAATATTTGCTTTATATATTTCAGTGCCCCAAGTGCATAGATATTTATAATTGTTATGTACTTGTTGGATTGAACCTGTTATCATTATAGAATGGCCTTCTTTGTCTCTCATTACAGTCTTTGCCTTAAAGTCTATTTTGTGTGTTATAGGATATACCCCAGCTTTTTTTTTTTTTTCTCTTCCTTTTGCATCATTTTTTCCATCCCTTCACTTTTAGTGTGTATTTGTCTTTAGGTGTGAAGTGAGTCTCTTGGAGGAAGCATATAGATGAATCTTGTTTTTCTATCCATTCAGTTACCCTATGTCTTTTGATTGGAGCATTTAGTCCATTTACATTTGAAGTAGTTACTGATAGGTATGAGTTTATTGTTTTGTTAATTTCTGGCTGCTTTTATAGTTGTTCTCTGTTCTTTTCTCCTCTTGCTTTCCTCCCTTGGGACCTGATGACTTTTTTTCAGTGTTATGCTTTGATTTATTTCTCTTAATTTTTTGTGTATCTATTACAAGTTTTTGGTTTGTGGTTATCATGAAGGGTACATGTTGGGGGAGTAGGCAGGAGCTGTGGCTGCAGAGTCCATGGGAAAATCAGCTGGATGACCAATTCCTTTGGCATTTGCATAGGGAACCCCAGAAGAACCAGGGCTATAAACAGGATTCATGATTCAAGAACAGGCCATGTTGGAGGTGGCCTGGGCCTCAGTGACCAGCATAGGCCAGCCCAGAGTGGGCTCGGGAAGGGGAAAATGCCTTGGAGGCTTACTTTGTGGCCTAACATGTGATCTATCCTGAAAAATGTTCCATATGCACTTGAAAAGAAAGTATATACTGCTCTTTTTGGATAGAATGTTCTGTATATATCTGTGAAGACACCCTGTCTCTGCCACCACCTCCCCATACTGTGCTTCCAGTCACTCCATTCTGCCCAGCCCACCTCTCCTGGCCTACAACGGTTCCTGCTGAAAAATCATTTCATGACCTTACAGTGTTTTCTCTTGAATGTAATAATTTGGTTTTCTTTTGCTTTCTGCTCTTAAGATTCTCTTTATCTTTACTTTTTGCCATTTTAATTATTATGAGTGTTGGTATGGACATCCTTGGGTTCATCTTGCTTGGGGCTGCATTTTGGCAGAAATTTTAGGGTACTCTGTGTGTAGACTGTATTATCTCCTGTGAATAGTGACAGTTTTCTTCTCCCTACTACTGTTCCTTCTTTTACTCACCTAAATGCTATGGCTAGGACTTCCATCATTATGTTGAATAAAAGTGGCAAGAATGTGGGCATCATGGTCCTGTTCCTTCTCTTACAGGAAAAACATTCCACTTTGTACTTTTGACTGTGATGTAATCGCTGGCATCGCCAGGTGTGGCCTTCATTGGAGGCCTTCATTCCCTCTCCCAATTAGTTGAGAGATTTGGCTATAACCAGATGTGGAGGTTTGCTTTCAAATGTTTTTTTCTGAATCTGTTGAGAGGAACATATGATTTTGTGCTTTGTTTTATTAATGTGTATCACATTTGTTGATTTATGGATATTCAACCATCCCTGCATCACAGAAGAAATCCCTATGGATCATGGTGTACGACTATTATATGTATTGTCGAATTCACTTTGCCAATATTTTGTTGATGATTGTTACAGCTCTGTTTGCTGGAGATCTTGGCCTCTATTTTTCTCTCTAGGGGTGCCCCGGTTTTGCTATCAGGGTGATGCTGGTCTTGTAAAGTAAGTTTAAAAGTCCTCACGTCTTCTCTGTTTGGCAACGAGTGTGAGAAGTTTTCTTCAGTAGAATTGATCAGTGAAGCTGTCTGGTCCTGGATTTTTGTTGGGGGTCTTCTGATTACTGACTCAAGCTGGTACTGGTACTCTGTCTATTCCGATTTTCTATTTCTTGAGGATTTGGTCTTGGGAGATTATAGGCTTCCAGGAATTCATCCATTTCCATGGTGTCCCCTGTTTTCTGAAAATAATTGCTTATAGGAGTCTCTTGTGATCCCTTGTGTTTCTGTGGTATCAGTTGGAATGTCTCCCCTTTCATTTCTGATTTTGAGGCCCCTCTCTTTTTTTTTCTTGGTGGGTCTACCTAAAGGATGTGTCAATTTTGTTTCTGTTTTCAAAGAACAAGCTTTTAGTTTCATTGATCTTTCCTGTTGCCTTGTTAGACTCCATTTATTTCCATGGGGATTTTTGTTATTTCCTTCCTTTGCCTGACTTTGGGATTCATTTTTTTTGTTCTTCTCTTTCTGGTTCCTTGAGGTGTTGTAAACTTTGGATGTTTATTTGAGATCTTCCTGGTTTCCTGTGGTAGGTACATATTGCTATGAACTTCCCTCCTAGAACTGCCTCATCTGCACCCCATCAGTTTCAGCATGATGCCAATCCATTCTCACTTGTCTCAGGGTTTGTGTTGCTTTGTTTAGTTTTTCCTCTTGATTTCTTCCTTGATCCATTGGTTGCTCAGGAGCATGCAGTTTAATCTCCACGTAGTTGTGAATTTCCTGGTTTCCTTCTTGCACTTCATTTTGAATGTCCTGGGATCGTGGTTGGAAAACATGCTTGACATGATTTCAGTCTTCTGAAGTGTATTGAGGATTGTGGTGTGAGCCAACATAGGGTCTATCTCGAAGGATATTCATTGTGCTTATGAGCAAAAGTGTACTCAGCTGCTTTGAGATGGGGTGGTCTGCACATATCCACAAAGTCCGTCTGGCCTATGTGTCATTTAAGGCCAATGTGTTTCCCTATTGATTTTCTGATGGATGACCTATCCCTTGAGGTAGGTGGGGTACTGGTGTCCCCTGCGGCTGTTCTATCACTCTGTTTCTCCCTTTGGCCCTTTTAACATTGACTTAACATATGTAGGTGTCCCTTTATTGGGTGCACAAATATTTATAAACATCATGTCTTCTTGTGGATTGACAAAAATATATATAATTATATAATGTGCTTTGTTGTCTCTTGTTACAGCCTTCCCTTTCAGGTCTGTTTTGTCTGATAGAAGTATAGATCCTTCAGGTTTCTTTTGGTTTCCATTTGCATGGAATATATTTCTGCATTCATTCACATTCAGTCTATGTGTATAATGTTAATTTAGTACCTTGCTCTAGATCAAATTGTTTTAATGTTTCACCATTTAGGATACTATTTGTTATCATTTCTGATAACTACTCCATAGCTCCATAGTTTTACTATTTTAGTTTTCTAGTATCATATTTTATGCTTATATAGTTTAAATATTGAATCATCCTAGCAGTCTCAAAATTTGCTGTAAAACGTTCTCAAAGTGCATCCCTCCCACCCACTTTGGAAAAGCTGAAATAGTTGGCAATGGGAGTAATTTAAGGAAAATCCATAAGTGAACTATTAAGTTCCTATAGCCATTCATTTATGAACAAATGTATTTTTCAAAATATATTTGAGTGCTAAATATGTACCAAAGTCTATGGTGTGGGTGGGTGTGTATGTGTGCGTGTTAACCTTAACAATCTTTTGAGGCTGGTCTATATAACTCTATTTTACTGATGAAGAAACAGACCTAAGGACATTAATAATTTGGCCAAAGTCCCACAACTAAGTAGTGACAGAATGAGATTTGAACTCAGGTTTACAGCCTGAGCTTTTAACAACTGTTATAATGTTTCTCATTAATGCACTAGAAAAGAACAGGAAATAATAGAAGCTGCAAGATGGCAGACAAATGTCATATAGTATTTAATCAGCTTCAAAATTCTACTGAAATGACAGCAAATATTTGTTTTTACAAACAATATAGAGAGCAAAAGAGAACGTCCAAGTATTTCGGCAATTCTGGCAAATTTCTGGAAGACAGAAAACAGGGGGCATCAGAATAAAGGAAGTCACAAACCAGACAAAACAGGAATCCTTTTAGGTCAACCAAGCCCCAGAGAGGACTCCCAGCTGTGAGACGTTAGGTGGAGTGGGCCGGAGAATCTGGCAGTATCCAGTTTTACATAAAGGCCTGCCTGCGAACAGTTGTTTCAGTCGGCTCTCCCGTTTACCCTCCCCTACTCAGCAGTCATAGGCATGGGCACGAGGAATAGCAGTATTCGCAGTGTCAACAGGTGCTTTTTAAAGAAACTGGACTATATTATATGTATAAAAATGGGACAGGCTCCAAACATGGGAGTTGGCCCCTAGATTATGCCCTCCTTGTCACTTGGCAGGAAGGAAAACATCCTGGAGTCCTTGACTCAACCTACAAGATAGCATCCAGCCATATAAAGGGAAGAAAAAACCAAGATATTCCAGTCAAGACATATTTTAAACCTGAGCAAAGGTATGAAGGTAAGGAACAACATGGTGGCTCAGGAAAATATTTCTTGCCGGAGATAAAGGTCAGTCCTCGATGTGACAGTTACTAAAGCTAGAGGGGCAGACAGTGGCCAGATCTGGAGATTGTACTTGCCCTGGAGGCAAAAGGGAACAACTGAAGGATGTACCCCAAGGATGCAAAATGGTCAAGACCATTGTTTTGGCAACTGTGTAGAAAAAGGGAGTTGGGAATGAAGGCTTTCTGGGTATTTTAATATAGTCATTCCCAAAGTGTGGCCTGGGAACTTATGAGAAATACAAATTATTGGGCCCACACCCACCTACTGGACCTGAACCTCTGAGGGCAAGGCCCAGCAATCAGTTTTAATAAGCCCTCCCGGTGACTATGATGCATCCTCATTTGAAACCACTCTTCTAAGGAACACCTCTTGAGGTAAGAGGTATTCCTTACTTCATCTTGTCCATGAAACTTTTCCGCCCCACCCATGTAGAATGGATCATATCCTCCGTTGTCAGCCCCTCTGTCTCCTACACCTACTTCTACAGTAGAATTTTATGGTGGTGCTTTAGGTCAGTTTGTTGTGGCAACCAGCACACTTCTTTATATCAGGTACTGTCTCTCGCCTGCCTTTGCAGGTCAGCAGGACCCAGCAACGCGCTTAATAAATTAGTTTGCTGAATGAATGAACAAAAAAATACTTACTAGGAGGCATTTGCAGTAGTCCAATCAATAGACAAGGAGGAAATGAGGTCTTGAGTCAAGAGTAGTTGGGATGGACCTGAGAAATATTTAGGATGCTAATAAGAGCTAACAATTATATAGCACTTACTGTGTACCAGGCAGTTTTAAGTCCTCACAATAATCATGAGCTAGCTACTATTTCTATCACCATGTTATAAATGAGGAAACTGAGGCTAAGTAATTTACCCAAGTCAAACTAATATTCAGCTGACATTCAAACCCAGGCGATGTTTGGCAGCAGAATCCTCATTCTTTGCATTATTCTTGTGCTGAGATTTTGAGTGACTGGGTTAGGTAAATGGAGTGCTTTCAGCAAAGACATAAAGACAGGAAAAACCAGGGGAAAATGCTAAGTTCAGCTTTAGATATGCTGTGTTTGAGATACCTTTACAAGGTGGCTAGCAATGGTTTGATGTAATAGTTTGAAATATGGGAGCATGGACTGGGCTAGGTATACGGATTTTTTTTTTTTTTTTGAGAGAGTAAGCAAGGGAGAAAGCGCGTGCTGAGGGGGGAGGGGCAGAGGGAGGAGAAGCAGACTCCCTGCTGAGCAGGGAGCTCAAGGGAGGGTCCATCCCAAGACTCTGGATTACCACGTGAGCCGGAGGCAGATGCTTAACTAAATGGCAGATGCTTAACCAACCCACTGAGCCACCCAAGTGCCCCTAAATTATGCGGATTTTATTTATTTTTATTTATTTTTATTTTTTTTCAAGATTTTATTTATTTATTGGACAGAGAGAGACAGCGAGAGCAGGAACACAAGCAGGGGGAGTGGGAGAGGGAGAAGCAGGCTTCCTGCTGAGCAGGGAGCCCGATGTGGGACTCGATCCCAGGACCCTGGGATCATGACCTGAGCCGAAGGCAGACGCTTAACGACTGAGCTACCCAGGCGCCCAAATTATGCGGATTTTAAAATCAACATGCAAACAATGAAAAATGGATGAGAGGACCTAGGAGATATTTGTTACAGGTATCCCTACTTTTCAAAAGTCCACGTTACCTCACTGTGCTTTTAGGAAAGACCTACATTAGTACCCGTTTTCACTAACCAAAAGAAACCCTAAGAGGATTTTTGCATTTGTGGAAAAGCAAAAATAGCCTTCTGTGGTTGTTTGGCAGCAAGCAGTTATAGAGGCCGTGCACACTGCAAGCAGTGAGCCACGCCAACTCCTTTCCTGTAACCACACTCAGCATCCCTGTGTCAGGCGGCCACAGCTTTGAACTGCATCTGTGGGCATCTGTGCTTTCTCTCCATTTGTTTTGTGTAACTGTTGACAAGATGTGTCCTAAGGGATTAGAAGAGCCTAAGAGGTTATTTTTGGGTCTGGGGATGCTCACAAATGTTTCCATACAAATTCAGGAGAGTTGCATCTTCGTTTTACCCCGTTTCAACTTATGAAAGGTTTCATAGGAAGCTCTACTTTCAGATAGCAGGGGGAACCTGTGTATATGAGACCTGTGGACTGAAAGCCCTGGTGAATGATATTTGAGGGAATCCATGATGCAATGGCCTCACAGGTATAAGGAAATTCCAGGAGACAGTAGAGTCCTAGAAGCCAAGGTAACAGGTAGCCTCATGACGGGAGTGATGAACAGTACTAGTATCAATGAATTCAAGTAAGAAAAAGACTGAAGGCCATTTTGGCATCTAAGACGTCACAAAAATTGGCTTGCTATGATCACCAGGTAAGTGAAAAAGACAAGAAATTGGGAAAGCAAATCTCTGTCTCTGTAGATACAGGACATCTTGTGGAAGATGCAATAAAAAATAAATTTTTTAGATGGGACTTCAGTGTACTTTTGAGTGGAGCAGATGGAACCACTGAAAGTGGTGTTGAGAATAAAGGGAAGAAATGAAGAACCAACTTAACGAACCAAAAACCTGGGAGAGGTTTGTCCTGAGCTATAGGGTGGCAACTCAATCTCTGAGATGAGGACAGGAGTGAAGACAGGAATGAATGTGAGTATTTTAGGTGGAGGGACGACCTTCATTTTACTGATAAAATGAGATTAATGGCAGTCCACTGGCTATGGAAAAGAAAGCTAAGTGCAAAACTTAAAGGTTTAGGGAATGGAAGAGTAAGCATCCTTAAATGCAGTAAGAGGACAAGTAATTTTATAAATAAGCCCTTTCTAAAACCAACTAGGAGGTTAATGCGAGGTGGAAAACCGAAGGCTAGGATGGACTGAGAAAATGTGGTGGGAAATACAGACTGCAGGACTCTATGAAGTCAAAGATCAGGTTAGGGCTAGAGCACAGAATTTGGACAGGAAGTTGTAGTTAGAGTAGGTTACCAAAGGTTAAGTTCAGTAGCTCTGAATTGAAATAGCCAAGCTGTAGCCCTCAGAGTGGTCGGTTGAAATAAAGATGAAGTTGATAAAAGCAAGAATCATAGGGTTGGAATACTGAGTAAGAGTAGCTACGTACATATGTTAGAAGACACCAACATAGCTGGCACTTTTAGGGTGTAGTTTTGTTTGCAAAAATACACTTGAAATGGCGGAGTGGGGGTGGGGACTTGAGGTAGGTGATCTATTTCTCATTGGCCTGGGTGCCAGTGTTAAAAGTGGGTAACAAAATCTGTTACTCTGGAAAGGGTGAGGGTAGTTACGGAGGATAAATAAAAGATGAGAGCAGTCAGGAACTGGCATTGAGCGAAGGAAAAGACTGAGACAAACTCAGTGGCAGGGTGATAACTTGTCATAGAGGTAGGGACATCTAATTTTGAGTTGTTTGTGGTGGGGCATGCAAGATGACCTACCTCCTCTACCTCCCTTGCCTCTTAAAAAAAAATCAAAATTCATCTGAGATTACTATTTTCACAAATGCCTTGTGAGTGAATGTTCAGCTATTATTTATGGCCATGACTTCTTGCCCACCAAAATGTGATCATTAGTGATGTGTCACTGTCGGCTACAGGCAATAGGAGAGATTGATTCGTTCACTTTCCCTCTGCCACAGCAATGGACAGCATTCCAAATGGTATCTTGGTTCTGCTGGGTCCCAGTGAGATGGGAAGCCAAACCCCAATGCTACTGCAATAGACATGTTGACTAATTAACAAGTTGTCCTAAACCCATTTTGGAGAATGTTCATATTGCAGTATTAATTGTATATACTTCCGATATCCAATCAATGGCTCTCCTGTCAATTTTATTTCAAACATCTTGACTTCCTCTCCAAACTATAGTTGTTTGGTATAACCTTCCTTCCTACCCGCATTACCCCAATAATGTCCCAATTCATCAACAAGTCTTACCTTCCTTTTAATCCATTCTCTAAACTGTAGCTAATTTTTCAAAAATACAAATCCGATTACATGACTGCCAAGCTTTTAAATCTATGGATTTAATTTCGGGGATGATGACAAGCCAAACTATTTACAAGGCCCCATATAATCTGCTCTCCCTAGCCTCTCATTGCTCTCTTGCGAACTACAGCCACTCAGTTCTAAATACACCATGACCCCTTGTCTGTATGCTTTTGCCAGTTCTGTTCCCACTGGAGTACACAGCTTTCTTGGCTTAGGCTTGTTCTGAACCCCAGACGAAGAACCTCTCTGGTACAAATCAGACAGAACCCTGTATTTCCCCTATTGCAACACTACTTCATAGTAATTATGCAGTGTGTCTTCCCCAATATCAAGCACATAGTACTAAAGAGTAGGAGGTACCAAGGGAAGGAGAAGAAAAGTCAATTAGCTTTGCCTGGGATCCATTTACAGAAATGGAAGCATGGTAACAGATAAATCTTGCCTGCAGAACACGTGAGCAGGGGCTACAGCAGTACACAGATCAGCAGCGGGGCCTCTTACCTGGGCAGTGGCACATGGCCATCTGGTTAAGGCCTGACTGTACTTTAGACGGCAATCAATGCTGAAACAAATTTCTAAATCTTTTAAATGTAAATTTTAAGGACTGAATGATCTTCAAGGTTATCTTGGACTTCAACTGTGGGCCAATCAACCTCATTAGTATTTCAATAACATCATGTAAAAAGAAAAAAATTTTTTTTTTTTTTTTTATGTCTATGTCAGTTCTCCCAAGTGGTACTGAAATGGTCAAGAAGCTTGACAGACTAGTCGACAGCTCAATGGTCCGCTTTTAGTTTTGTGGTAGTTTTTCTGTCGCATGCCTACCATCATCAGTCTAAAATCCCATGTGTGGGTATTAAGATTCATACAGAAGCATTTTATTGTCTCCGTACATCAACTAATCCTAGAAAAATAGCAAAAATCTGCTATAGTCAGCTTAAGTTTAATAGTGGCTTTCAAAGTTCAAATATATATTGTTTTGGAATTATACAAAATAGCACTTTTTGGCAGGACTTCACATATTATAGCTCAACAGGAAATTACCTGTACTGGGAAACAAGTCAATTGACTATTCTCTTGCAGAGAATATGAGCAATTTTGAAAACCTACAACTTTAAGAATTCAAGAAAAATGTACTAGTTGCGCATGGCTACTGTGTCTAAACTTTTTTATACAGTGCATCGATCCCAAAGCACTCCAACTGCTTCATACTCCCCTATACAGTAGCAGCCCCTTTATACTATTTCTGCCAAGTGTGCAGAAAACATTTTATAGCCAGAGAAAAACAGTATGTTAAGGGATTTAAGACCATCCATTTCCATCAGAGGAGGTTATAGAGTAGAAACCTATTTCCACTAAATCATGAGTTGTACTTAATGATTAATAGGTTCATTAGAAGTAGTACTTAAGATGAATGGACACAAGAATGTCTGAAGTTTTACATGTCGAATTCTGTTGGTTATAGCTGCTAGAAAGAAATTTCTGAAACAGTGGTTCTTAATTGGGGGCAATTTTGCATTAACCTCCTCCCCACCGAACACTGGGGACATTTGGCAATATCTGAAGACAATTTTGGTTGTTTAAAACTGGGGTTGGTGATGGTACTACTGGTAGTATCTAAGTGGATAGAGGCGAGGGAATATCTTAACATGCACAGGGCAGCCCTCATGACACAGAATTATCTAGTCCAAAACATCAACTGTGCCAAGGGTAAGAAATCCTGATCTAAAAAGATGTATTTTTCCACTGAAGTCTAAATCCTGGAGGAAAGCATGGATTTTACATCTAGAATAAGGAGCCAGGAGTTTTTTCCAGCCCTTTTAGAAAAGTGTTAGTTTATAGACGATAATGATTCCAAACAAAATACACACTTGTGTCTTCTAAAAATACACTAGGATTATAGTAAGCTACTACCATTGTAGTAAGGTAGCTACCCTTACCTAAGGAAGTTCCTAAGTTGGGTTTATACTAAAAGTGAAATGTCTGTGGAACAAGTAATATAGCTTTTCAGAGTAACAGGGTTAGTACAGGCTATTAAAACATGAGGTGGTTATGGTACCACACATTACCCAGTTCTGGAGTATAATTCTTTAGATTTATGTGTGTTGGGGGAGAGAGAGAGCATTCTAGTATAAAATCACTCAATGTGCATCAACCATTAGTTACTGATAATGGCTAAATACACACGAATTCCAGTATTTCCTAATCTGGAAAATTTTCAGTTCACAGAATGTAAGCTTTTTCTCCAAGACCTAAGTAAAACAATCTGCCAAAATCATCACTGATAATCATTTAAGATCAGAATTAAAAGGTATGAAGAGGTCAGGATATTAAGATTCCCTCTACTAAAAATTTTATTCTGAAACCTGACACGCATTGACATCACAGGGTCTAACAAAGTAAAATTACCTGCAATATTCCCTCCAGTAGTTTTAATTCCCTCCAGTTGGTTTTTATGATATCCAATGAAAAACAGATCACAATTTGAATTTAGAACTAACTTTCTAAAAGCACACATTCCTGATAATCTTGCCCTAACTTGCAGTAGAGGTGTTCACAAAAATCTTATTTTTCTAGTAATAGGAAAGGCAGTAATTTCACTGTATCTCTTCCTTAAGAAAATGGCCTTATGCCACCAAATACTTCTGTGTTCCATTTTTACAACCAAAGGTATCAAAGGAGTTTTATATTTAGTTAACTGGAAAAGTCAGTTAAAACCAGAATATCCTTTTTCCAAACAATATGAAGTGTTACTATATTGTCCATTTTCCACTCTACAAAGATATGAATCTGGGGTGGCAGTGATTTGAAAAGTAAGATTCAATTTAAGATACAGCTAGAATCCAAAATTTGCTAAAAATTTAAAGCTCCTTAACATCAAAACATTTACTAACCATAATATATGTAGAGAATGGCAGTTAATTTTAACAATTTAAATTTTTGGTAAAATTTAATGTGGGCAGAAAATGTTACTTCAGCTTTTTAATTGTGAAGTATTGCCATATACTTTGTCATGTGGCTAAATAAAGCTTACATGGCTTATTAACTGTTTCAATGACCAGGGATTTTGAACATTATTAATGAGCTTCGATCATGCCTATATAATTGTATTATTTGCTGTCCAAGAGTGAGCTATAAAATATCAAAACATCCCCTAGAACTGGCTAAATTAGATATGCCCCGATTATTTACCATTTGATTAATTGTGGTTACATAAATTTTTTGGTAAATATTCAAACATTTGATGAAGTCATCATACTCCTTTTAAGCATTCTAAATCCTAATGGTTAGGAAGCTTTAGACCTCACTAACGTGAAGACCTGACCACTTTTTAAAAATTACATATAAAATCAACAGCACTGAATGACAAATTTTTACATTAGGCCTTGCCATACCAAATTTCCTTTCCGCTTTAGTTTCATAAAATAACCTCCAAATGCAACTCCCCATATTGAACTTAAGAAGAAAAAAAAAAAGCCAGGTAGTTCTAAACAGTTGATGTGTCCTCAAGAAAATCAGCAAACAAACAGCAGTTTTTCTATGAACTTGTAGCTCTCCTGAGAAACCTACATACGGAGAACTGCTAAGCAGAACTTCCTAATAATATGTAAGACTGGCAAGAGTAGTGAGTGGCAGACTATGACTGGACTCCACATCTTACAACCTCCATTCTAGTGTTGACCTGACCACTACAAGTACAGAGTTAATCAGTAGAACTCAGCATTTAAAATCTGAGTTTTCTTCTCCATTACCTAATTTTGTCATGTACATAAATATATATATATGTAAATATATATATATATTTTAAAAAGCACTAAAATCATATCTACTACTAGAAAAAAGTGTGATCTATTTTTGTATTAAAAGATAGACTTTCAGCTATGTTAGAAAAATTAGCCATCTTCCAAGACTTAAAAAACCATGCCATCTTGGAAGTTAAAAAAAAAAAAATCCAATACATGAAAAGTATTTGGATTTAACTTTAGACAATTAACTAAGACATTCACACAACATATGCATGTCAGTCTCCTATATGGTCCTAGAGCCTGCAGTATTTTAATTTATTGTGAAACCATGTAACCAAATACTTAAATATATCCACAACATCTATACCACGGTAATGCATAGTACATAATATACTGACATCTCAAAATAAATTTCTATTACAGTTTTATGCAAATTATGGTATAAGATTATCACTTGCCACATTTTTGAAATGGCACCAACTTCATGTAACGTTCTATATTAATGTACTAAAATCCTTACTGGTAATGATGTCTTATGCATTATCATCTGAACATTTGAAATCAAGCTGTTAATCTAATAACCACAGTATGTTATCAATTAAAATCACTGCATATTCAGATGTTAAAGCAGGAAGTTATACAGCAGGAAAAGTATTTCTAATTCACAGTTTCAAAAATAAAGGGTGCAGTTTTCAAATATGATTGCTTAAATTGGTCAATTTAACAACTGCCTCCTTCAATACATGTAAACTATGTTTGCACAGCATTAGGAGATGTCTTTTATTTCAGAAATTAGTTCTTACTGTTACAGGAGCACCACAAATTTGAAGGAAGAGGCTACAGTGTGAAATAAGCTCACTGAAGGGTAGGTTAAATAAAATTTTAACTACAATATAAGGTACTGCAAAGCTTTGTTTCCCCCCAGCACAGACCCCTTAATGAGGAAAAGTAGCCAACACTTACCAAATACAATATGTAAATTAGCTCTACAAGAAGGGGGCGGAATCTAACCCAACCAAAAGAAAATACTATATTAGCTAACAAACCTGTGATAGTCAGCTTCAGAATTTTCCTAAAAATAAAATTCAAAAGCATACACAGTATTTGTATCCTTCGATAAGGAATGCAGGGATCCAAAGGGAATGAAAGAAACATCTGGTTTTAAAAATTTCTAAGTGGAAACACACACACACAAATGGGTAACTGAGAAAAACTGAGTACTTAAATATTCAAATTTTAAATGTGTAAGAAAATTTGTAATAGAAAAAGTGGCAAATTGTTATTGTGACTTGATTTGCTGAAAACATCTGCAAATTCACACTGGCATTAAGAAAACCAAAGTTTCAAAAATTTACTCCTCTCTCTCTCTCTCTCTCTCTCCAGATATGTTTTCTGTGCAAAAATAAATATCTGAAAATTGCACTAATACAATAATACTTATTTTAACTTTTGTTATTATGAATAATCTGCACATGCTGCTTTACAGACAATACATATTTGTAAACTTGCTCATGCAAAATTAGTGTGCGCAACAGGGATATCATTAATCCCCATACTTAAAAAATGATACGTTATCTTTTTAAACTGCCAAACCCTTTGAAATGTAACAAATCTTACACAGATATTGTCTGCCAGCTAAAAATCAATTTATGTTGCTGAAACAAAAAGTTATACAAGAAAAACATGGTTTTCATCTTGCAGAATTTTTGATTTTTAAAAGAAAATTTATAAAAGAAAGAAATTCATGGTCACAAAATTTTAACATTTTAATCCTAAACATTACAGGGCAAATAGATACTGGACCCTATCTCCATAAATCCTAACTTTTAGTTTCCATTTTTTAAATGTTGCCCTAACCACTAAGACATTAGTGGTTTTACAACCTCTGGAGATTGTGGAAATACATGTTTCTGAAAGAAATGCTACAAAAACAACAATGGAAGAAAGCCAAACTGTCTCCGCGAAGGAAAAAAAATATGGAACATTTTGAAGCCTTAAATACTTCTCTTTCCATGTTTTCTGATTAACCTGTCAATTCAGTGCATCATATGGTCAATATAATGGTCCTCATGTTGAACAAACATCTAACTAGTGTCCATTGATTCCAAGTTAGTAGATGATGAATCTTTTTGGATACTTTCAAAGATGGCCGCCAGCTCAGGGTTAGAACTGATCTGTGACTGGAATTCACTCATCAGTGGACTCTTCTCTGCTTCTGGAATGGTTAGCAGCGCTGCTACTGCTCTCATGGCAGATCGCTTTAGTTCATCTTGCTTTTCAAACTCCTGCTTTACTGAGTTTGCCTTCACCTGTAACATTGAGTAAATTTATACTGTGTGTTATAAAGACAACTCTTGAACAAAATTTAAGCACGTAGACATTTCTGGTAAATAAAGCAAAGCTATTGTTTTATACATCCAAAAGGTACATTCTACTAACTAAACAGTTATTTTTAAAACATTTTAGCCGTAACTGTTCTTCCTCTGAGGAAACCTTTTATACCAACCCCCTTATAAAACAGAAAATCCGGAGCCATCATGGTTGAAAAAAAGAATGGAACCCAGAGCCTTATCTTACCTGGTCATCAAGTCCTACTCTGGCCCCCAAGAACTACTCCTCTAGCTACCCTGTTTAGTCCTTATTCTTTTAAGAACATCATGTACTGACCTCTCTGTGCCTTAATATGTATGATTATTTTTATATGAGAAATCCTGTTTCACCTTCCGAATCTAAAAATAATTGACTTTCATTTTCAAGATCAATTTTAAGTCATCATACTCATAGAACACTTTCTATGACTCCCACACCTACCCACCTCCACCAGAATTCATCATTTCCTCTTTTGTGTTCCTATCACACTTTATCCTCTATCAGCACTTCAACATATGTATCATATTATTATAACATTAAATAAAAGCTTTTAGGAATAGCATTTAACAGTGCTAGTAAGTTTTCTTTTTTGCTAGTAAGTTTTCTAAACTTACTAGCAAAAAACCAACTGCTACATAGGGTACTAGCATGGTTAAATTTGGAAAACTAGAGTACAGAATCAACTAGGAATCTTGAATATACCCAATCTGGCCTTAGGTGATGTCAATCAATGATTACCTTAGTTGTACATGTGGCACGTAATGGCTCAACAAGTCGGTCCAACCTCTGTAGTACTGCACTTGGACAAAGGGTGGAGAGTCTCACCAACATTAAAAATGTTAGCATCTATTAGAAATTAAAACAAAAAATTAAGACTTTGCATTATTTTCTAAAGACAGTATTCCAAATTCTGACAAAGTTTTTAAGAGGAATGACTAGTTTCAAACCTTAGCTGAGGAATATTAGTTACAAGCATTAGACAGATCTAACCTATAATGTGGTCCTGGAGTACAGAACTAACAGTGGTTCTCAATCTTGGCTGCACATTAGCACTGCAGAGCTTTAGAAATATGCCCAATTCCTCAGCCCCTTTCCCAGAGATTTTTACCTAACCTGTCAGGATAGGGCCATAGATGCAGTATTTTTTAAAAAGCTCATGTGCACCAGAATGGAAATCACTGAACAAGAAAATAACTAAGAGAAACGCTTCAAAATAAGTTTCTACTGCCTTAGCAGGTATCAAAAAGACTGGTTATTCAGATTAATCCAGTAACCCATAGTCTTTTTTTCTCTTTAGACTATAAACTGCAGAATGAAACAGGAGGATTCTATTCTTTTGGGGATTTGTTCATTGAATTCTGAGAGGATCAGGTTACTACCACATACGGAAACAGAAGTTGGGATTCTGATAGTATGCTCAATTACTGTTCACAGCTGCCACTTTTGCCCTGCTTGACTAACGGACGGCCCCAAAGAGCAAAAGAGAGACAATGCACTTTTTTTTTTTTTAAATCACCCTTTTATAGTTCATATTTAAAACAGACGTGAGCAAATAAAACAAAGAGCAAATATGAGTAAAGTTCATGCTCTAAACCTATAAAGCAGTGTGATTTCTCTCTAGTTGCTTCTACAGATTGCTTTCTATATGTGAAAACAGTCCTTTTGTGTTATCCTTTAACAAAACTCTTATTATTAAGCCTATAGTTTTATATTGGAAAGTAAAAACCCCTCATTCCAGTAAATAAAATGGTTATCATGTAGAACAGCTTTAAAGACAGTCCAAAGAATTAGCTAAGACAATGATGGAAGACTACTATCCAATATTAAGACAGGACAAAAATATCATACTCTAAACAGCAAAATTTGTCTGGACTCTTAAGTAAGGGAAAGCTGTAGAAACTATGCACTAAAGCAAGCTGACAGAGTTTTCCATCCATAACGTAGACTTGACTTCCTCCCCCAATGAGGTTTCTGGATTTTTCCTGTATGTCAACTGATGTTACATTGCATCACTATTACTTTTGCATATTACAGTTTATAACAGACTAAAATCATGACAAGCAAACCAGTTTTTCTTAATAAACAATAGTAAATTACAAGGATGAAAGTCACTATAGGAAAGTCTTCTAAAACAATCTATAAATAGGCACAAACATCTTACCTTAATATCGTAATGGTCCTTCAAACCATCTTCAACATGATTTAGAAATTCAAAGATATCTAGTCTATCAAGACAACTGTCTAAAAGTGTGTACATACACTCAAAAGCTGCCTTTCTAATATCCAGTCCGTCATCAACTGTATGCTTAAATGGACCCATTTCTACCTGTTGAAACAAAAAAGAACGTGTGGATGTACTTAAAAATAAAAGACAAGCTTAGATAAACAGTAATGTAACTAACGTACCTCTCTTATAAGCTCCTTTCTAACTTTTGTTTCATTATAAAGATGTGGCAGAACGGTATCTAGAAGATCCCTTATTAACGATGGTTTATTATGTGCTGCTGAATTGAATGTGACCAAGGCTACTCTTCTTACATTCAAATCTGGGTCTTCCAATGTTTTTAGGAAATCACCTGAAAATTTTAGGAGAAGCAACATACTGTCATGGTAGGCTTAAAATAAAATACATTATGTTTTTTCTATATGGGTAAGTTTACCGTTGATATTATTATTTCTTCAATGCAGGTCATGGAAGAATATGATGATATAGTAAGTGAACCTTAGAGCTGCTTTTAGCAACAGGTAAACTACTGATTAAACATAATTACATTCAGACATGATGACCGACGCTCATAAGCATTCTATAACGCGGAGGGCATGGAATGAGAGAGCCTGAAAAGTTCCCTAATTACTTCTACAGATATATTTAAAAAGGTAGTTACACAGAGAAGTGATGGAGCCAGCAGCTACAAAAGTAACATAAACGATTCTACTCAGAGTTCAAAACTAGTATTTTCACTAAAAGCAACAAAAACAGAATTAAAAACATTGAGTTCAAAATAAGATAAAAAGGATGGGAACGAGAGCCACTGCTTTGATGGATCAAGCAAGTTGCTTGACGGACACTAACAAGTATACAATTTATCAGATGATAAAAGAGAAATAAAACATTTCTATCTTTAATGAAGAATATATAAATTGGTAAGAGGGTTAAAAATGCAAAAGGAGGTAACTGAAACCTAACATAGGACAAAAAGCAGAAATAAGTCTGGTCTTGCCAATGCGGGGAAGAAATCATAGTGCAAAGATGTTTGGAGTCTCACAGACGGTGATCCAAATCACTTCATTTGCCGATTGTATGACTTTCAGCAAGTTACCTTAGGCAAGAGCCTCAGTTTCTCAGTTTACAAAATGAGAATTATAAACCTTTAGGCTACATGAGTAGAATAAATTGCACGTATACTGCTGAACAGTGTCTGAGACACTGCTGGTATTCACATAGAATTACTGTTCATCATTATGCAATCACAGCCTTACAGTCAGCAATGTTTTGGAATACATAAGGGAACAAAAGAGGTGCCAAGACCTGAATGTGTCACAACAGCAATTTGAAAAAACGGGAAGGAAGTATAAGATACTAGTACTTTAGACACCATATACTGGTAAATTCAAGGCTGACCACCCAGGAAATTTCGGATTACAAAAAGCGTTCAGGAGGTACCTCAGAATCAAAAAGAATTTAAATATACCAGACTAAACCTTCTTACCCCTCTGTTTGCTTACAATTACTAAGACAGTAAATTAGAATAAAGTATTTGCTTTCAGAAAAGCATCTAAAATACTGCTATTACTATGGACAAATGGTGACATGCACTAGGATTACCTATCCCCAACTCTTTGGTTTAGTTATTACAATTTTTAAAAGGCTTCCTAGGTGGTTCTGATGTTCATATGGTCACAGATAATACTAAATCATAATTCAATGAGAATGACCATCATCTGCTCAAATAACTATACCAATGATACACAATGGTTGACTTGTCAACCTGGAAATATGTCTCTAGAGATGTGGCACAGGACTCTTCTCCTTTGTCCTATCTTGTACGACACAAAAAATGTCAAATATATCAAAGCAGGGTGCCTGGGTGGCGCAGTCGGTTGGGCAGCCGACTCTTAGTTTCGGCTTGGGTTGTGATCTCAGGGTTGTGGGGTTGAGCCCTATGCTGGGCTATGTGCTCAGGGCAGAGTCTGCTTGGGATTCCCTCTCCTTCTGCCCCTCTCGTTCATGCTGGCTTGCTCTCTAAATAAATAAAGCAAACCAAAAACAGGTGAGGAGGACAAAAGGCAAGAATCCTCCAATTCAGACCTTATGCCTAGGTCCCAACAATAGCATCCATTTATCCCTATGCCTCTCTTATTCTGAACTGATAATCCATTTCTGTAATTCTTTTAAATTGTTTTTTTCCTTTCTGGCCTATTGCAGAATGGCACAAAACTACAAAGCTTCTCTGCCATATCCTTCTATCCTCTCTGCAGCTCTGTCTTCAAGAAAACACCAAACTAAGCTCTGAAGGTCTTTAGTATTACCAACCCTAGGAAAACTGATGATGAAAACAACACAGGGAAGTTATAAAATCAATAAAATAATCCTAAAAACTAAATCTTGTCCTCGCTGATGTAGAGACAGCCCTAGTCTCTCCTGGATATCTCTTAGTTCTACTCTGTTTTTTATTCTTATGTTGTCTCCACAGATCTCCTTGGGAGCTGAAGGGTTTATAAGTAAGAACAGAAAATCGGGGCTATAACAGATCAAGCAAGATTAATTTATATCTGGTCAGATAGACCAAATGTGTAGACAACTCTGAAGCCATCCCAGTGTATTTATTTGCAAAATTATCTGATAACTTCAAACTAAAGGATGATAGAAGTATGTAAGGTCACACACCATCAATTATCTTTTTAATGAAATAATTACCAGACCCCTACAAGCATTTTATTTTAGTTCCTTGGTAATATTTTTAGTTACTGAAATTATTAATCAGTGTTTATCTTTGTTTCCACTCACCTATGCAGTTCTTTAACAGGGGATCAATAGGTTGTGGATGATCAGAAATAGTAAACTTCACAGCTGTAACCACTGAGCTCCGGGCATATGATGAGCCTAATTAAAAAGAAATTTTAAGTCTATTGGTATGTAAATTCACTAAAATCCATGGATAGCCTTATCATTTTCAAACCACTTCAACTGACACCAGTGTCCTCAATTCCTTAAAATTCTCTTTGGTCAAGAGTACCACTCATTGCTCTCAGGGCAGGCAAAGTTTACTCATAAAACATAATCCCATTAGATTTCAAAAGAAATAATGCCTTCTGGGAAGGAGAAGACCTGGGAGAGCAACAGTGGAGAATCTAGCCCTCACAAAAGGGAAGAGTTTAAACCCATAAATAGTTTACAAGCCCTTCAAGTGTTTTCTTAAAAAAGCAGTTTCTAAAGAAAACAATGGCTATTATTACCCACTACTTGGTCTAAAGGAGTTGACCCTGGTAAATCTGAAAACAAAAGTCTTCTAGGATCCTTCATTTGAACTAAGTTCACTAATTTTAGTACTATAATTAGTACTACCAAGTTCCTTAGTATGTATTAATTCAAGAGACATTTGTCTTTTCCACATTTTAAGATAAAAGAGTAACATTAAAATATCATGAATAGGAACTACAAGAGATTTAACCACGATCTTATTACTCTATCCTTTTTAAACAATAAAATGTCCTTTGCATATGGCTCCATATTGCAACACAAGGCAACAGATTCTACATGTAACACAATACAAAAAGGCTTTAACTTCTGCATAAGGAATCTTTCAAGGTTACCAACTGCTAATAAATTTTTTTTTTTTAAATAAGAAAATCCAGGTACCCACCTGATATCAAATACCCCTTAAGCCGTGGAAGGAGAGTTTCTGGATCAATTAGAGTGAGTTTTCCTAGACATTCAGCAACAACATTTCTGGTTCCTTCTTCTGCACACTCACAGTGCTTTAGCAGTAAGGCCCAAATGTTTTCAACATATGGTTTAAGGCCCACTACTGATGCAGAGCTAATAATTTCCTTCAAGGAATGAAGCAGAAGATACTGCCTTTTGGGTTGACTGGTTATTTCTTGTAAGACAAATGGCAGATACTCAGGAAGGTTGCCCACACTAATGCTGCCTAAAGCATAGGAGGCGGCTGATTTAACTTCTTCACTAGGAGATGAGAAGGCTTCTAATATTACAGATTTTAGTTCCAGCTGCCCACTTAAGTCAATATGATGCCCAACTTCTCCGAGAGAAAGCAGAGCTAAGAGACGAATGGAATCTGTAGACCTTGAGTTCTTGACATCTTGAATAAACTGACCTACTACAGCTGGTCCTTCTTTAGGGCATGCTCGAGTAAGGGCAGCTACACATTTGGCAATAGAATAGTAAGATTGCTTGTGAGTAAGAGCGGTGCTCTGAGAATAAACCGGACCAGTCAGCATGCGCAACAAATCCATGTATCCTAGATTATTTGTTCCAGTGACAACCAGAGCTTGGAAAAAGTCTAGCATGGCGCTAAGAGCTCCCCCCTGTAATAAAGGTGATCTCACAAGTCCAATAAGTTCATTGAGAATGGATCCACTTATCTTTGAAAGGGAGGAGGGATACACTTTTGCCAGTGTGGTAAGGAAACTGATGGCCATCTGTGAAACATGCATATCACTTTCACTGATAAGAGGTGGGAGCTCATCTAGAACTGCATCAATCATGGCAGCTGTCAAGCTGTCACTATAGTTTTTAATTAGAATATCTAGGGCAGAAAGGGTACCCAGTTTCAAAGCTCTCTGGTTTTTCCTGAGAAATGAAGCAAGGATAGGAACCCCTTCTCCCAGGACAGGCCTCAAATCTATCTTCAAAGGCGACCCAGCAATCAGTGTCAATGCCTTCACTGTAGTTAAACGGGTAATTTCATTCTTTAGCCTCTCCAAGAAAATCTGAAGTGTATTAGGCAAATCAGAACCCAAATTGTCTCCAAGGTTGCAAATAATTTGTCCCATACAAGAAATAGCCCTTTCCTTGACCTCCTGATCAATGTCAGCTGCTTTCAACCTCTTAATGGTACAGGTAAATAGATCTTTGATATAAGGAGTTGCATCAAACGAGGAAGGCTGATCTAAAGGACGAATTACTTTGACAAGCTGCTGGGTAACAAGAAGTGCTTCAGATGTAATCTTGTAAAATGGGTCTCCAACACAAGCCACCACCGGAGGGACCAAAGCCTGAACGTGAGGATGGAAGACTTGAGGAGAGTGGTTACAGAGGATTACATACAGACACGACAAAGCATCAATCTTCAAATTTGATGAGCTTGATTTATCATTCAGTGAGAAAATGATTCCTAAAAAGCCAACAAAAAGTCCAATAATTTTTATGTATTTCTAGGAAAGAAAAAATTAAAAACTAATCCCTAAAATTTTATTAAAGTTTCTACTTACTCATACTATATCTCTAAAGTAGTAGAAATTCCACAATCTATGATAAATATTAGAGCCAAAAATTTTAAGCTAAGATTTTAACCTTTTTACTTGAAAATTTCTAACTTTAGGTGTTCAAGATGGTTCTATGTGCAAATTAAGTTGTCACAAATTACCTTTTTGAAGGAAACAACTGTTTAAGCTTATCGAAGACTTAATAAAGTCTATAGTAAGTCCCCAAAGTGATTTACTATTTCTTTCATACCTGGCACAAGTACAGGAATGTGTTGCGTTAGGGCCCCAGGTAGTACATTTACCAGTTCAGTTAACATGTTAAAACAACACTGTCGGGTCTTCACACTTTTTTCTTTCATCTGTTTGTGCAGAGCTTTAACAATGTTGGGAACCTGTAATTATCACACACACGTTAGCTGGTTCAGCTAGTGGTATTTCCTCAGTACACTTAACACAAATTATCAGGGATGGGAAGAGAGGGAAGAATTTAACAAGATTGTTTGACACAAATTTTGTCGTACCTATTAGATAAGGTCTCATGGAACTCTATTTGCTTTATACTGATAATAGAGAAAAGCTATCATTAGCTTTCTACAGAGCAGGAAAGTCTTCCTTGATTAATTTTAACTATGAAATGCACAAGACTAAATAGAAATCAAACCAAATAAATTTTCAACCAAAATTTTAGGAACATAATTTATAAATGGCTTTTTGAACAAAAATAGAACAGATATGCATTAAAAGAAAGGGGACAAATTACAGAAAAGAAACCATTAAATGGGTCTTTGACTTTGCTCTCACAATGAAACAGACCTCACTTCAAAATGTAGCTACAAGCAGCAAGGTTATGATTCAAAGACAGCTGCTGCTAAACTTTCTAAGGTTTTGTTAGTTGGTAAAACCTAAACAAAGTATTTACTAATCTTACAGATATGATACATACAGACACATGCCATATTGAACAGTGATCTGAAAGCTAGAGACAAAAGAAAACCACCTAATTCATTACCTCATCAGAATTTCCCATGTTTTTATCTGACTTCTATATACTTTTTCTCATTTCCTTCTACAATTAATCCTCAGTGTTCACCTTTAAGTTCACCATGATTTTTTTTGTTAATTTGTACTACTTGAAAGCAAGACAGATATGTACATCCCCCCTGGCTTATTTGTTCACTACCTCTCAACATCTGTTTTTGTAATTTATAAAAATGAACAAATATGTATGCCATTGGGCTGCTGTAGGGATTATATATATGAAAGAAAAATGCCTAGCATGCATTAAATATTCAGTAAGTAGGAGCTATATAGCTCTAATCTTTAGAATCTTAGAAAAGATGTCCTGAAGTGAAAAATATCTATGCCAGTTATTAGTAAAATAATATGGACTAGGCACTAGACTGTTTACATAAATCATCTCACTTCTCACTACCGTGGGTAGACCATTCTAAGTAAATAAACTGTTATTACAAATGAGAAAAGTGAGGTTTAACGACTAACTTGTCCAGGATCACACAGCTAAATGAAGAGTGAAACGAGGTATGAACACAAGTAGTGTGACTCCATAGCTCTAAGATTTCTCTGTTAACATCAAAGATAATTTGACTGAACCTTAAAATTATTTTAATATTATCTAGTAAAATTAAGAATACCTCAAATCAGAATAAACTATTCACAAGTAACATAATATGAATGTACATAAACTACTACATAAACATATCCCAGAAGTATGCTTTTCTGAAGATGTTCTGGGACTCAGATTTCCATATAAAAAAACAATTTTAAAATTTCATATTTACAAGCATGACTTTCAACCATACTTTTACACTGACCTGACTCTGAAGCATTGTTAAAGGTGTTTCTCCCTGCTCCATTGCATCAGGGTCACATAGCCAACTTTGTACAGGACGAGTTTGCTTCAAAAGAGAAAGGTATGCATGAAAAACATCTGCCTTCACATTCTCTTCACGCTCTTTAAATCTGGATATCAGTGCAGGAGAGACAGTCTTGTAGAATTCTGGAAGCATTTCATGCCTTGTGCTAACTACAGCATCCAAACACTTAGCAGCTGCACGTCTCACTTTCCAACTCATGTCATCGTCGTCACTGTATTCATCATCGCTCCCTAAAGAGAAGTTTTAATGTTAACACGCTATTAATTGTAAGAAAAGTTTATCATTTAATACAGAAAAGTGAACTGATACTCAAACCCAGTTTTATAACTTTTCACTAACATATGGCAATAGAGAAGTTTTATTTTTTTTAATAGAGAAGCTTTAAAAGATTAAGTACTTAAAGAGACTGTATAAATTTACACATAAATTAACCTCTAAAGAAAATAATCATAACTGTTTTTAACTTGTTAATCATCTTCTCACTTAATGTGGGTAATGAACAGCTTATCAATCTATGATTAACACGTGAAACTTCTTTGCAACATAAATATTTGTAAAATCAGCCTTTTAAAATGAATAGAAGTTCAAAGGACTCATTTGACACTATAGGAAAATCAAACAATCAATCAAGGAGTTAATAAGATAAACCAGGAAATAAGACTAATGACTATAGATGAGGTGTTAAAAAAAAAAGCATGGTTACCAATCCCAGGACATGCTGGGGAGAAAAAAGAATCCTGACATCAGCTTTCTTTGTGGCTGTAAGGCTTTTTACTAAATTTGTTGATGGGCTATGAGGAAATAATATGTATATTTTCAACCTTTCAACATATTCTCTTAAGGTAGTTTAAAGAAACCATACTTCCTCAATTACAAGAAAATTCTGGTAACAACAAAGCACCATGTAAAAACAGAACACCATCTTCTCCAAATTCCTGTTAAACCTTAAAACAATATTCCAATGCTATTAACTCCATTTCACTCATGTGTACTTCATTGACTTTCATGTGTGTGAAATCTCCGAAAATTATTTCCTTCTAATACTATAAGGCTGAATCAGCTGGGTAACGAAGTCAGGAGGATGGCACAAATACTAGCAGTTCTCAGACAGTCTAAAATTATCTAACAATAATTTTGTTATTCTTAGATAAGATTATAGCCCTGAAATGCTGATTCCTCACTGGGGGAAAAAGATGTCATCTCTTCATTGGCTTCTATTCCAATTAGCTTAGTGACAGCTAAATGTAGCCAGCTATGCCTTTGAAAATCCTAGGATTATATAATAAAATCTTCCAATCTCCAGAAGGTTTAATTTCATCATAGCACATTATAGGAAAACCCAACAAAATACTACTAAACCCAAGGCATTTGACTTATTCACCAATACATATGTGAATAAAAATTACAAGGTACTGTATCAAAATGGACTATTTAAAAGCAAATAAATAAAGGAAGTTTTTCCCATGGCAACCCAACTATGGGAATTATTTTGCAGAAATATACTTTGTTGAAAAAAGGGTTATTAAAACATTAAATACCCTAATCACTGAAATTATGTTGCTTTTGTGTTAAATAACACTATGGTAGAAAGGTAGTTATTGGGTATGATCCATGCAAACAGATAAAACTGCTGAAGGACTTGGTTATTCAACATAAGTACTTGGCACACTAAAAACCAACAATCAAAAAGAGGAATATATACTGCTACTGCTTTTTTCAAAGGATACTCTCCTGTTACAATCCCTTCAATAATACAGCACATTTATTGAGTGTCTTCTGTGTGTCAAGCACTATCCTAGGCACTGGAATAAAGCAGTCAATAAAGAGGATGAAAAATCTCTGTCTTCATGAAACTTACATCCTAGTGGATGGAAATTATTACAATATGTCAAAAGGGATTAGTTATAATAAAGAAAATAAAAACGTTGAGAAGGAAGACTGTAAGTAAGGGGAAAGCTCTGAGATGTGAGACTGAATGAAGAGGGTGTGTGAGAGGAAGTAATTAAATATAACCCCAAAGATTTTGACCTGAGAAACTAAGAAGAAGGTACCATTCTGAGATAGAAAAGGCTAAATAAACAGGTTAGGCAGGAGATGGGGGAAAGGGAGGGGTGGGGGAGAAGATACTTTAGACACCTAAGCAGTAAATCAATTAAGCAGATGAATATGGAAACTTGAAATTCACAGGAAAGATGTGGAATGCAGAAAAAAATCTGAGTTTTCAGCATATTGTGATATTAAACTCAGGAGATTAGATGAGATTAACAAGAATTAAGAGTATCACAGAGAAGTCCAAGCCCTGGAATACTCCAAAGTTTAGTGTTCAGGATTATGAAGAGCAATCAGCATAGAGACTGAGAGGGAGTAATCACAAAAATAGGACTAATATCATCACAAAAATAGGACTAATATCAGTAGAGTGTGGTATCCTGGAAATTAAATAAAGAAATGCTGCTGATTTGAGTAACAGGCAAACATCTGAGGTCACTGGTGATCCTGTCCTGAAAGACTGGATTCATGAAAGACGGAGAAAAAGGAACTAGAGAGCACTCTTTTTGAGTTCTGTTGTAAGAGAAACTGGCAATAGCTGCCAGAGTGTAATACCGGGTTAAGAGGGATTTTTTTGTAATTGTTTCTGTTTTCTTTTTAAAAGATAAATGAAATTATAGACTTTGGAGGAATGTAAGTTCATTCAAAGAATCAAATTTAAAAGTATGAAAAAATATCAGGAAATCCACCAACCCACATACCTCATAACTTACCCATTTAATTATCTCCATTATGATTTTTTTTTAAAGATTTTATTTATTTGACAGAGAGAGACACAGCGAGAGAGGGAACACAAGCAGGGGGAGTGGGAGAGGGAGAAGCAGGCTTCCTGCTGAGCAGGGAGCCCGATGCCGGGCTCCATCCCAGGACCCAGGGATCATGACCCAGGCCGAAGGCAGACACTCAATGACTAAGCCACCCGGGCGCCCGTCCACTACATTTCTCTTAATACTAGCAGAAACAACTAAACATGAGCAACCTCTATGTCCTTGAAAGTGCTATTCCTTTCCAGAGTAAATACTACATATCATAGCACGATCAATCTTAGGAGCCTCAGAAATGTTAAATGAAGCAAAAATGAACTTTTGGAACTTCATCAAGATAAAAAGCTTCTGCACAGCAAAGGAAACAGTCAACAAAACAGAGGCAACCCACAGAATGGGAGAAGATATTTGCAAATGACAGTACAGATAAAGGGCTGGTATCCAAGAGCTATAAAGAACTTCTCAAACTCAACACCCAAAAAACAAATAATCAAGTCAAAAAATGGGCAGAAGACATGAACAGACACTTCTCCAAAGAAGACATACAAATGGCTAACAGACACATGAAAAAATGTTCACCATCATTAGCCATCAGGGAAATTCAAATCAAAAACCACACTGAGATACCACCTTACACGAGTTAGAATGGCAAAAATTGACAAGGCAAGAAACAACAAATGTTGGAGAGGTTGTGGAGAAAGGGGAACCCTCTTACAAACGCAAGTTGGTACAGCCACTTTGGAAAACAGTGTGGAGGTGCCTCAAAAAATTAAAAATAGGGGCACCTGGGTGGCTCAGTCGTTAAGCGTCTGCCTTCGGCTCAGGTCATGGTCCCAGGGTCCTGGGATCAAGTCCCACATCAGGCTCCCTGCTCAGCGGGAGGCCCGCTTCTCCCTCCCCCACTCCCCCTGCTTGTGTTCCCTCTCTCGCTGTGTCTCTCTGTCAAATAAATGAATAAAATCTAAAAAAAAAAAAAAAAATTAAAAATAGAGCAACCCTATGACCCAGCAATTGCACTACTGGGTATTTACCCCAAAGACACAGATGCAGGGAAAAGGGCCATATGCACCCCAATGTTCATAGTAACAATATCTGCAATAGCAAAACTGTGGAAAGAGCTGAGGTGCCCTTCAATAGATGAATGGATAAAGAAGATGTGGTCCATATAGACAATGGACTATTACTCAGCCATCAGGAAAGAATGAATACCCAACTTCTTTTTTTGAATACCCAACTTTTACATCAACATGGATGGGACTGGAGGAGATTACGCTAAGTGAAATAAGTCAAGCAGAGAAAGTCAATTATCATATGGTTTCACTTATTTGTGGAACATGAGGAATAGCGTGGAGGACATTAGGAGAAGGAAGGGAAAAATGAAGGGGGGGGAATCGGAGGGAGAGATGAACCATGAGAGACGATGGACTCTGAGAAACAAACTGAGGGTGTTAGAGTGGAGGGGGGTGGGTGGATGGGTTAGCCTGGTGATGGGTATTAAGGAGGGCACGTACCCATGGAGTGTACCTATGGAGTACTGGGTGTTAGACAAAAACAACGAAGTGTGGATCACTACATCAAAAACTAATGATGTATTGTACAGTGACTAACATAATGTAATAAAATAATATTTAAAAAGTTTAGATGATTCATGAAAGTTAAAAGGAGCCTCAAACAATATCTAGGATTTTTCATGAAAGTATGTATAAAACCAACCATACTGCTGAATATGTATATCTACCATACAGTTTTAAAATAACATTCATTTCCCTCCTTACAAAAACCCTTTGCAGAAAATCTGAATAAAGAACAAAATTCTCTTGGCTAGCAATTATAAACGTACTAGTAACATTTTTTTTCTGTGTATTAAAAAAAATAAAACTGGGACATAATTTTTGTTATCCACTTTTTCACTCAACTTATTAATAACTGCTTTACTATTCTTCTAGATTCTGAAAGTGCTGCATAGCAGTTCGACACATGAATGCCCCATAATTTATTTAATCAATTTTCTATTGTTGAATATTGAGGTCATTTCCCCTTTCACTAGGTAAGGATCATCTCCATCTATAACACTGGGTCTTTCATGAAAATTTAACAAACTCCTTCTATTTAATTTGAAATACCTTGGTCATCATCATCACCACCATCTGCATCCATGGCATTTTCATCTTCATCTTCATCATCATAATTATAATTTGGATCATAGGTAAGATATTTAAGACAAATATTTATAATGGTAGAAACATGAGGATATACTTCCTTAGGACATCTGAAGAAAAAAATAAAAGCTGCCTTGAATAACTATACTTTTCTCGATCCACTATCTGACACATTTTATTACCAGATTTTTTTCTTCCCTTTAACATAGCATAGGAAAAGTGGTCCCCAGCCTTTCAATACTAATGACTCTGCATATTTTAAAATATTTACTTTTCAAATTACACTTAATTTTAAGATGAACTTTTCCCATTTTAACACCTCTGAAGTCAGGATGATTCTTACAATAACTGATTTATCATGGTTAATGTGGGGTAGTATAGAGAGAAATCTGTATATGCTCTATCTTCTCAACATAAGATTAGAAGACCAAGCCCAAGTGAATGTGCTCTTCAGCAACTAGGACTGTTTGTGAAAATGCCAATACATACTCCTACGCTTGGTCTTCTAGCTATATGCTGAGAGACAGAACATAGAAATCCCCCACAATAAAGGAATAATTTATGTTTCTCAATTAAAAGAACAGAAACAAATCGCACAATTTCTGATTTTAAAAATTTGGTATGACCATAAAGCTACTTCTTAAAACCACGAGTGGGGCAAAGGATTACTGCAGATAACAACCAGTCAAGTCTCAAGACACTATGCTATACCAAACTGGCAATTTTAGCCAAAGGCAAAAAAATCTGCTCCTCAGCCAGTATGGCCTTCTAGTACATAAATGAAGATTTTATTATTAGAACCAAGGTTTCCAAATTGAGACTCACTGCCCTAGCAAAATGCATGTGGCAAACTTCAAAAAATGTTAGAAAGATATAAAATTCACTATATAGTTTTGGCCAGGTAATTAATTTACCTGCTGCTCTTTAAGACAGTAACTACATTATTAAATTAAACCAAAAGACAACCATAAATACCTTTACAAATTCTTTCAAGTCCTAGCAATGAAAAGGAAACATTTCAAAATAAATCTAAGGACCGTATTTTGAAATATGAGATCACAACCACTTCAAATACTGCACTGATTTATCAGTTACTGTTTAATGAGAATTTAATCCAATCAAACACATCCGAAACCAAAATTCATCCTGGCTGTCAGTAAAATAACCCATTTCTCCTCACCCACCTACTCTAGATCTTAATTATTACTCTATTCTTAAGGGAAACTTTTATTTGAATATAGAGATCCTAAAAACTTACCTTCTCACAAATGACTCAAAGGCTTGAATGCAGTACTCTCTTAATTCATCGTCATCTACATTACAAAATTTTACCACCAAAGGAATTATCTTCTCAAGGTATTCACCTAAGAAAAGCATATTGGTTCTTAAAAACATGCATTTTTTTTAATTAAAGAAAATATTAAAGTATTTAAACATTTCTTACCTATTCTATGACCAGCTTGCCTACTAATTGCAGCAATACATTGTATGTAGGTTCTTGTTGTTGACATGGAATCATTTTTGGATAATTCTGACAACAGATGTTCAATAAGATCTACAAAAACTATATTTCCACAGCTCATAACCAGATGGCCAAGAGCAATAATGGTTCTTTTCCTCACTGCAAGTCTAGGGCTGGTCAACTGGGGGAGCAGACAGGTCAGAATTGAAGGATGGAAATTAACAAGAAGTCCTCCTTGCCTTAAAATAAGAAAGAAAACCATAAATAGATTCAAGATTTCTGAGCACTACTGAAATGTCTGGCCTCTGACCTCAATGTATTCAAACAGTAAAAATTTAGATGACATTTAATCCAAATTCAGAATTAAAGTAAAACTAAATTCTTACTTTCTCTAGCAACCCAACTGAAAAGTTAATTAAAGGCAGTTTTGAAATCTGTATCCCAAAATTCACTTCTAGAATCTAGAACCATATCCCCATCTATAAGATATCTAACCAAGCTTGAGAATACATCAAAAAAACAATGGTCTTGTCCCTTTTCCCTTCCAGATCTCTAAAGTGTTTTCCCTATTAATAGCTTTTTCTCTATGATAGCTTTCTGGGAGTTCTCAACACTCAAAATCTCAGAATCTCTTGACTTTCCCCTCTCCCTATGGTCTTTCCTCAACATATCTATGTACTAAGTTGCATTGACCCCGTTGGTCCAATCCTCTCTTCCAAATCATTTCACATGTGCAGTTCAGGGAGTCAATAGCAGTTAAACATCTATGCGCCAGGACCCTGCAACTGATCCAGTAACACAGGACAAAATGTCTGAGTATTTACTACCTATGAAATTAAGTATAAATTCCTCACCCTCTTCAACGTGACCACAACCTATGAAAATGATTTCCTACCACTTTTCTATTCATTCCATATATTCTGGAAAACGAGAATACAACGTTTCCCAACTCTAAGACTACTTATGCTGAATATTCTAAGCCTAGGCACATACACTTGTGCCCTACCCATTCTTCAAAACCAAACTCAAATGCCATTCTTTCCATAATAAACTTACTTGGAATCCTCCATTTTAAACCCCAAAACACACCAACAGTCTCAGTATTTAGTTCCATTTTTGTTCTTATCTCCTACAGTAACATATAAGTTCTTGTGTGTGCCAGAATGACAGCTCTTACCTTTTCCTATAACTATGTACCATATGAAGGCACTTGATTATTTTCAAGCTGCAATGAATCAGGTACAAGTAATACACAAACAATGAAGACATATAATGATTTTGAGAATTAGAGATAAACTGAAACTGACAGGTCTTCTAAGGTATTTTCCCCCTTGGAGTTAATTAGATCTTCCTATCTTCCCAAGTTTGACTTCCAGAGGAAAGCATACAAGGAACAAATGTATAAAGCCAAGCTCCCTCCTCCCCAACATGCACTATAATCATGGTTGCTGAAATTTATGCCATTATTTTAATTGGAAAATTTGCTACTCCTACCAGTATATCTCTTATGTAACAGAGAAATCACTGTAATCAAAATATATGAGTAAAACAAAACATAAAAACTGTGAAATTCAAATCACAAATTTTATTACTTTTCAAAACTACAAAAAATGCCTGCTATGCAATATTATGTGATAAATATAATTAGCTTATTTCTCCCCTTACCCCTACCCACATTATAAAACAGCCACAATTTAAACATGGACAATTTTAGACCAAATTATATTTATCAAAACGTGTTTTTAAGAAATGCACATAGTTTTTGTATTACAAATAATACAAATGATAGGCATGTTTACCTGCTCAACATATCAGCCATAATATCCAAGGCTTCTAGCTGAACAGAGACATCTTCCTGCTTCGCTATTGCACTGGTAAGACGTCCCGTAATCTTTTTACATACATTAGCAGCTAATGCAGAGCCTACATGAATAATAATCCAAGAATAATTTTAAGGCAATTATACTGACTCTACCTTATATTCATGGTGGTTACCAGATATTCAACAACTCTAAACTTGATTATAATCGAGACTGACTTAAGAGATCCATGTCAGAAAAATATTTCAAAACAGGTTGCTTTCCAATAAAATAATTTATTAGATATAAACAAGAATAAGAGTAATTAACTGCAGAAGGAGTATATGACACAGGCAAAACAATAATGATTCAACAGACTCTACTGGACAACTATTTCTACATACTGACGTGACGGCCGACTACGGAGCCAGTAGCAGCTGTAGTGTTTGCGCCTCTAGACTGGAAAGCAGAAATGAATTTTCTTCTACTTGAATACTCTTTACTAGCAACTCAGACTTCTTAAAATTTCAGTGAATTAAAAACCAAATATATTCTGACCTCTAACAACATGATCTCTTAAAAGAGAGAGAGCTGGAAACCTGTAAGAACCTTCCTATTCCAATCTAAAGATTCCAAAACTTCATTATGATGAACTAGAAATGGTGTTCCAGAGAACTCATAAATCAAGGTTACTACTATTCTGAAGTAGATTTGTCTTATTACTGGCAAGTGGGAAAAAAAAAAGGAACACGAAACTAATCTAAATGGTTAATAAAATTCTTGTTTGAACCAGAAATCAGCTAAAAACAAACGTGTTTCAATGAAAAGAAATGAGGAAAATATCAATATAACTAATACAATTATAAGAAATATTTTATTGAAATAATAAGACCAAAGTAACATTGGTAAGAAACAGTTGAAAAAGCATCAGCTTTGGATTAAAAAATAATAGAGGACTTAAATCTTCACCCAAATAGGTAATCAGAATTTTGGGTGCATTAACCTAATCTCCCTGCATTTCAATTCCCTCATCAATAAACTAGGAATATTAAGACCTCCCATATGGCTGACGTTAGACTAACTGAAATAATACACACATATCATCTAGCATGATAGCTAGCATAGCAAAAGATTAATAAATCTTTATTAAATGAGTAAAAACTACATACTTAGACTACACTATTACGAGTCTACATCTTTCCATGAAATAAATAATTTCACTCCATCTGTAGATAAGACCATCAATAACTTTAGCCTGCTGATTTTAGCAGACAGCTTAGTAGTTAAGATCAATTCTAAAACTTGCATTACCTAAATCTGTGTCAGAGACCAAAATCTAATTGACAAATTCATTGTCGTTTTAAATTTTTTAAATTACCAAAGTAGCTATAGAGTCAGCCTTAATAAAGATACTAGTAAACTGAACTATTTCACAACTGCTTTAAAACAGTATTAAGTTTCATACATCATAAATTCTGATGCAAAGCAAAACTAATACTGAAAATAGAGAGCTAATCAGAAATAACTCAAAATTTTGGTTATCTTTTCCTTTAGTGCACAGGTTGACATTAACTCTATTCTGTAGTCATGGTACATACAACAATAAAAAATCTTGCTATTCCTATGAGATACTTAAATTCAATCAAAATAATATTCTTTAAAACTGGAAATTGAATTTATTTTTAAGCAAAAATAAGACTCTGGACTTTTTTCCCCTTATTTGTTCAAAGAGATGCTTACAAAGATCCTTTGATAGACACTGCTCTCCTTCCCTGGCCAGGAGGAAAAACAAATGGGAGGAAAAATAGCTCCATGTAAAAAGGAACTAGGAAGAAAAAAGTGCTCTTGCTTACCACTGGAAGCTGGAGGAAGTTCTCCAATTACTGTTTTAAGGCCAATACTTGAAATATCTCGAAGTTGTTCCTTATCAGAAAGCATGTTAGTGCAGAGGGTATCTACAATTGTCTCTACTTGGTATTCTTTCACTTTACTCACTAAGGGGCCAAGACTGTAATATAAATAGAAAACAATTTTAATTTACATTAAATACAAAAACAGAAAAATAGACAAAAGCATTATTTTCTTCTGCCTAGCAACTGTCAACACAAAATAAATACATTATGCCTGTTTCATAGATAGTATATGAATAAGGGTTTAAAACAAATTTGATTAAGCTCCTTGCAGTTGGTTTCCAGTGTTTCCCCACTGATTTCCACCATGGTATCATGGAAATTTAAACTTAAGATGCTCCCAATCCTTCATATATACAAAACATTTTTTAGTACTAAAAAGGCTAATTAGGAGTCTGCTCCTAACAAGGATCCTATGGTTTACCTGAAATAGCAATTCTACCCAATATATCACTCTGCCAACTCAGACCCCGCCTTCCTTCTATCATCTGTCACCAACTCCGCCTTGTGAACCGAAAGAACGGGACAGAAGACTGCACCTAAGGGACAGATTTTTAGGTGACAGATTTTTAGGTACTGGGCTTATGGGATATTGTTAGAAAAGAAGGGCATTTCAAATGGAAAGATCAGAGACCAGAATGAGTGGAATGCATATTTTAAAAAATGAGGAATGGGAAACAAAAGCAAAAATGAACTACTGAGACTTCATCAAGATAAAAAGCTTTTGCACAACAAAGGAAATAGTCAACAAAACTGAAAGACAACCTATGGAATGGGAGAAGATATCTGCAAATGACTTACCAGATAAAGGGCTAGTAGCCAAGATCTATAAAGAACTTATCATACTCAACACCCAAACAACCCAAATAATCCAGTCAAGAAATGGGCAGAAGACATGAACAGACATTTCTCCAAAGAAGACATCCAAATGGCCAACAGACACATGAAAAAGTTCTCAACATCACTCGGCATCAGGGAAATACAAATCAAAACCACAATGAGATACCACCTCACATCAGTCAGAATGGCTAAAATTAACAAGTCAGGAAATGACAAATGTTGGTGAGGATGTGGAAAAAGGGGAATCCTCTTACACTGAGGGAATGCAAGCTGGTTTCCACTCTGGAAAACAGTATGGAGGTTCTTCAAGAAGTTAAAAATAGAGTTATACTACGATCCAGCAATTGCACTACTAGGTATTTACCCAAAGGATATAAACATTGTGATCCGAAGAGGCATCTGCACCCCAATGTTTATAGGAGCAATGTCCACAACAGCCAAACTATGGAAAGAGCCCAGATGTCCAACAGATGAACAGATAAAGAATATTCCACACACAATGGAATATTACTCAGCCATGAAAAAGGATGAAATCTTACCATTTACATCGACGTGGATGGAACCGGAGGGTATTATGCTGAGTGAAATAAGTCGATCAGCGAAAGACAATTATCATATGGGTTTTACGCATAGGTGGAATTTAAGAAACAAAAGAGAGGATCCATAGGGGAAGGGAGGGAAAAATAAGACAAAACCAGAGAGGGAGACAAACCATAAGACTCTTAACTATAAGAAACAAACAGGGTTGCTGGAGGGAAGCAGGTGGGGGGATGGGGTAACTGGGTGATAGGCATTAAGGAGGATCGGAGATATAATGAGTGGGTGTTATATACAAATGATGAGTTACTGAACTCTACATCTGAAACTAATGATATACTATATGTTAAGTAATTTAATTTAAATAAGATTTAAAAAATGAGGAATGAAAAGAACTGGTTGATACAAAAGGCACATAAAAGACAACAGGAAAGGTAGGCCCCTGGGACATTATGGAGAACCTTTAAAGTTAGGCCGGCAAATTTAAATGTGATGTGGTAAAATTGGGAGCCAATGCATTTTGTCAAGCGTAAGTGACATGAGAAAAATAGTTTAATCTGATAAATGTCAGATAAGCATTTATCAAATACAGATGTTCAATAAACTGCTAACTGCTTGATTGGAGAAGCCACAGGCAGTGCAATCTGGGGAATTAAGAGAAGAAAGAAAAATAAACGGAAAGGTTGGAGAAATCCAAGAACAATCTAATCCAAAATGACGGCAGTGACAAAGAGACATGGCATATGTGTAAAGACCTAACATGAAACAATGAAAAAATTTGGAGTGAAAATAAAAGGGATTCCAAAAATGAATTTAAAGAGTTCTGGTAATGGCAAAATAGCTTTGTTGGACCAAAAGTCTGTAAACTCTCTACATCTGTATTTTTGAAAAACAACAATTTGAATGCCAGATAATGATGTAACTAAAAACAGAAAGGTTTACCTAGAATTCCAAATCCACTGAAATTATCCCTTAAAAGTGAAAATAAAGACAATTTATGATAAAAACTGAAACTATATCACTACCAAACCTATACTGCAAGAATTGCCAAAGAAAGTTCTTTAGGCTAAAGAAAAATTAAACCATATGGTTACTCGGAGTTAAAAGATCACCAGAAATGTAAATGTGTGTATACATAAAAGGCTATATTTATCTTAAATACTACATTGGAGTATCTTAATTACTACATTGGGGTGCCAGGCTGAATCAATGGTAGAGCATGCAACTCTTGATCTCAGGGTTGCTGAACTGAAGACCCATGTTGGGTTTAGAGATTACTAATAAATAAGTAAATAAGTAAACTAAAAAAAAAATAAAATAAGACTATATAGTTTTTCTTCAAATTATAAATAATACTGTAGTATGGATACACATACATGCAAATACATAAAAAAACAGTAGCATAAAGACAGGAAGAAAGTAAACAGAAAAATGTTACAAGATTTATATACCTTATATCAAGTGGTACAATATTAACTTTTAGTATGTTGCCATAAATTTAAAATGCAATTTATAATCCCTAGCCTAGAGTGACAATTCAAAAAACACTAAGAGACATATCTAAAAAGTCAACAGAGGAAATCAAAATTAAATATAAAACAGATTCCCAACCTTTTGGTTTCAGGAACCCTTTTAACGCTTTAAAAATCAATGAAGACCCCAAAAACTTGTCTTTATGTAGGCTGTGTCTATCAATACTTACCATATTAAAAATTAAAAGTAACAAAAATAAACCTATCACGTTAACATAAACATTTTTAAAAACTTAACTATGTTCTCAAAAAAAGTGAGAGAAAAATAGCATTGATTTATATGTTTGCACTTAAAAAAAAAACTATGTTCTCATATCTGATTCTGCATTTGGTCTGTTATGATGATCACATTATGTGGCCTCTGGAAAATTACATTGTGCACTTACAAGAGAACTAGAGTCAAAGGGAAAATAATTATTCACATGATAAATTCTGACACTTTCAGAGGGTCACAGGATGTTCCAGGGTCCCCCCAAATCAAACTTTGAGAACTGTTGCTATAAAAGATTTGCTTAACCCAAAAGGCGGCAGGTGGGGGGAAAAAAACCCAGAACAATAACAACAAAAGCAAAAAGAAAATAAGAAGAATGACACACCTAAATCCAACCATATCAAATATTTATAATAAACACTAAGGGACTATATAAGCACTCCTATTTAAGGTCAAAAATTATGAAACTGAATCAAAGCAAGAATTAACTATTTGTTGTCGAGAAGACACACCATTTAAAAATAAAAAGATCTGGGGTGCCTGGGTGGCTCAGTCGTTAAGCGTCTGCTTCGGCTCAGGTCATGATCCCAGAGTCCTGGGATCGAGCTCCGCATCGGGCTCCCTGCTCAGCAGGAAGCCTGCTTCTTCCTTTCCTTCTCCCCCTACTTGTGTTCCCTCTCTCACTGTCTCTCTCTCTCTGTCAAATAAATAAATAAAATCTTTAAAAAAAATAAAAAGATTAAACTGAAAAATAAAAAAAGGTACACTATGCAAACACTAACCTTAGAAAAGTTGGGGTGACTTTTCCATAGTAACATAATAGAAAATATATTTGAAGATAAGGTATATTTAAAAAGAAACATTTCATACTCATAAAAAGGTCAAACATCAGGAGGACATATAAATGTGTATGCATTTTATTAGGTTTCAAAATACATGGAGCAAAACCTGACATTTATCAAAGAGAAAAACAGATAATTTGACAATCATAGTTGAAAATTTTAAACACTTGTCTCTTTGGGGTATTTAATACCAAAAGCAGAAACAAAAAAATCACAAAGAATATAAAATCTAAACTTTATCAACTACCTTGACCTGACATTTCTAAAAATTATGCCCATCTACCACAAAATATACTTTCTTCCAAGTATACATGGGACATTCATTCACCAAGATGCACCACATGCTGAACCATAAAACAAATCAAAGTAGACAAAACAAACATCCTGAAATTTTAAATACGGTTCTCTGACCAAAATGGAATTAAATTAGCAATAAAAATAAACATCTAGGTAACCTCCAAATATTTGAAAATTGCGTCTAAAAAACCCATGGATCAAAGGAAAATCACAATAGAATTAAAAATATTTCAAACTAGGGGCACCTGGCTGGCTCGCTTAGTCAGTGGAGCATGCAACTCCTGATCTTAGGGTAGTGAGTTCAAGCCCCACGTTGGGTGTAGAGATTACCTAAAAATCAAATCTTTAAAAAAGTATTTCAAACTGAATGATACCACCAGAATTTGTAGAATGTAGCTCAAGAAGTAATTAGAGAAAAATACATACCTTTAATTGTTTAAGAATTAGAAAGGAAGAAAGTGAGCATTATAATAAAAGAGAAGAAATCAATGAAATAAGGCAACAAACAATAGAGAAAATTAACAAACCTATCAGTTCTTTGATAAGTAAAGTTGGTAAATCCATAATTAGATGAATTGAGGGAAAAAGAGAAAACACAAATTACCAAAATCAGGACTGAAAGAGGGGGATATTCTCTGATGACCCCTATTTAGGCAGAAAATCCCAAGGAATCAACAAAAACTACTGTGACTAGTAAGTAGAGATACTATGGTTCACTGTTAAAAAACAGTATTGTTAAGATGTTGATTCTCTTCAAAAATCTCTACAGCTTCAACACAATCCCAATCAAAATTTGAGCAAGCTTATTTTTTTAAAAATTGAAATTGACAAACTGATTCTAAAATTTACAACGGAAATACAAAAAAAAAAAAAAACCCTAAAAAATCAAAATCCTCTTGGGAAAGGAAGAATGAAGCTAAGAATTTAAACTACCTTACATCAGACTTCTATAGATCTTCTATACCTTTGTTTTCAACAAAGGGCAATTTTTACCCTCCAATAGATAGATAGCTGGCAATGTCTGGAGACATTTTTGGTTGTCACCTCTGGGAGAAGAAGGAATGTTACTAGCAAATAGTAGCTAAAGGCCAAGATGCTGCTAAACATCCTACATACACAGAATACACAGGATAGCTCCTCACAACAAAGATCTGCCCAAAAAAGTCAATAGTGGCAAGGTTGTCTAATATGCTACATTATACTAATACAACAGTTTTGTACTGGCATAAGAATACACAAAAACACCAATGGAACACAAGAGAGTCGAGAAATAAACCCACACTTTCTGTCAACCGATCTCTGATATGAATGCAATTCAATAGGGAAAAGATGTTTCCAATAAATGGTCCTTCAACAACTATTCACATGAAAAAACTGAACTCAATTCCTAATTCAGAAAAACTAATTCAAGACAGATCACAAGTCTAAAAGTAAAAGCTGAAACTATAAGGCTTTTAGAAAAAAAAACAGGAGAAAACTGTTGCAACATAAGGTAAACAAAGGTTTCTTAGAACATGGAAAGCAATTACCATAAAAGAAAAGTTGAAATTAATTTATAAGATAATCAAATGAAACTAAATTTAAAACTAAATTTAAAAACTTAAGCTCATCAACTTGGGAGAAAATATTTATAAAATATATGTATCAAAGGGCCTATCTAGAATATATGAAGAACTCGTACGATTTGATAATAAAAAAACTACCTCAATTTCAAAAATTGGGAAAAGTCCAGGGAAAAAAAAAAGTCCAACAAACACACAAAACAGCACTGGACAATATTAGTCATCAGGGACATGTAAATTAAAACTACACCTATACACTTACTGGAATGGCTAAAATTAAAGGGTGACAAAACCAAGTGTTGGTGAGAAGGTGGTACTTTCATGTAAATGATACAAATACTTTGGGAAACAATTTGGCAGTTTCTTAAAAATCTAATTGGAGAACAGCAATTCCATTCTTAGGTATCTACCCATAAAAAAGACCCATATCCTAAAAAGAACTCATACAAGAATGTTCACTGTATCTCTATTCACAATAGCCAAACTCTACAAAGAAACCAAACATATAAACAGACTGGTATTTATTACTGGCTACTAATCAGTAATAAAAAGTCAAGAAATACTAACACACCCAACATGGATGAATCTCACAGATGTGAGTACGACAGCTAGACACAAAAGAGCACATACTGTATTAACTCCATTTATATGAAGCTCTCCATTTATATGAAGCTCTGAAACAGGCAAAACTAATTTAAAGTGAAAAGAACTGTGACCTTCAGTAGGGATCTTGTATGTGAGGTAAGGATACAATTTTATCTTTTTCAAATGGTTATCTAGTCCTTAAAAAAGGGGGGGGTCCAACTTTCTATCATGTACTTTCTATTTTACTCCATTTGTCCATTAATGCCTCACTACTGCACTGCTTTGATTACAGAAACACAATAGTCTCTTTTCCTATCTAGTAGGGCTAAGCAACAACTCCACCTTCAGCAACTGTTAACACTTTTTCAGAGTTTTCTTGGCTATCTTGAGCAAACACCTGTCCCCTCTCCCTCCCACCAAAATATACTTTAAAATCAACTTGTCTAGCTTGTGAAATAATTTTTACAATTAGGTTAGCATTAAATAGAGAACCAACAACTTTATTGAGTTATCCTATCCAAGGACATGGAATGTGTTTCCATTTGTTCCAAGTACATTTTTGTTAGGGGTCAAGAATATTTTAAAGTTTTCCTTAAGTTTTGAAAAAGATAAAATTGTAACCTTACCTATACCATATAATACCCTCACTCAAGGTCACCATTGTAACATTTGTTGCATTTAATTGCTAGGCATTTTGTCTTTCTGTTGCTGTAATAAATGGACATCTGATTCCATGAGATCCTCCAACTTGTTGTTTATATGAAAACTACAGATTTTTGTTCATTACTTTCACATCCTGTTACTTCACTGAATTCTTACTGTCCACATTAAATTTTTTTCTTGATTGACTTGGATTATTCTCATGTACCTTTTCCAACGCTCATGCATATAATTTTATTCTTCCTTGTCCTATAGCAGCTAATACCTTCAAAAAGAATGTAGTGGAGACAGAAACCCATCTTTTCCTTCTTATTGACATTAGTGTAAAGGTATCTGGTAATTTACTGGCTTTTGGGGTGAGGTATGTGTATGTGTGTGTACTTCTAACGTTAAAAAAAGGTCTTATCTCGGGGCACCTGGGTGGCTCAGTCGTTAAGTGTCTGCCTTCAGCTCAGGTCATGATCCCAGGGTCCTGGGATCGAGCCCCGCATCAGGCTCCCTGCTCAGCGGGAAGCCTGCTTCTCCCTCTCCCACTCCCCCTGCTTGTGTTCCCTCTCTCACTGTGTCTCTGTCAAATAAATAAATAAAATCTTTTAAAAAAATAAAATAAAAATAAAAAAGGTCTTCTCTCTCATTTAATAAAATGTTTCCCTTGAAACAGTGAATTCTCCCTAGTGAGATAAAGCATCCCTGACCTGTTCTTCACTCCAATGACATATTAAGTATGATGATGGTCTCTGGAAGGTGTTTCACTCCTCTAATTACAATAAGTAGCCTAAGTAAGTATTGTGCTTTGGTGTTTTGTTTTGTTTTTTTAAATCAAGCATCGGGGTGCCTGGGTGGCTCAGTTGGTTGAGCAACTGCCTTCTGCTCAGGTCATGATCCCGAAGTTCTGGGATCGAGTGCCACATCGGGCTCTCACCTCAGCGGGGAGCCTGCTTCCTCCTCTGACCCTGTCCCTTCTCATGCTATTTCTCATTCTCTCTCTCACTCTCTCTCAAATAAATAAATTTAAAAAAAGGAAAATCTTTTTAAAATCAAGCATCAATGCTGAATCTTATCAGTGCCTGGACAACTGTTTTTTTTTCCTCTTATCCACTAACATAATGAAATATATTAACAAAGCACATAATATTGAACCGCCCTCATGTTCTTGGGATCAATCTCACTTGGTCATGGTATGTTACACTTACTGTATTGTTGGATTATATTTTGAACATTTAAATGGTCTGTAGTTTTCTTTTTCAGTGTTATCTTCAGTCACAATATGTTATCAGTAATTGGTTTAAATAAAAGACTGGGAAGTTTTCATAGTTTACGGTCTGGAATAGTACTAGAACTCTCCGTACTGGAATTATCTGTTCTTTGAGGTTTCAAAGACGTGTGTGAAAGATTTCTGAGCCTGAGTTTCTTTTGGGTGATGAGTTCTTTGACAATTTTCCGTATTTCTTGATAAGGCTAGTTAGTAATTTATCTATTGTGATTTTCCCTCCTCCAAGAATCAGTTCTTGGGTTTTATCTCCTACTGTATTACTTTTGTTTTTATCTTAATGCCTTTATTTTTTTCTTGAATATATGCCATTTCTTCCCCCAACCTGTTAGAATAAAGGTCTTCAAAAGACCAAAAGCTCAGGTCCCGAATGAGTAAAGATTCCTATGCGAGTGAATAAGACCTATGTTCCTCTCAACTCTCAATTTCGGACAAAGACTACTTTTTATTACCACTTTTAAAAGCTGGTAAATGTTCATCATATATTTTGAACAATGTTTAGTTTTATTACGCACAGGCCAAAAAAAACAAATAAATAAAAGATGAAAAATAAAGTAAAATTATACTCATTGCATTATTCTGCAACTTATCTTTTTAAGACCCATTTTATTTTAAACTTGCAAATGTCCCAAGTTAAAGAAATTGTACTGCATTGTCTAAAAACTCTATGCTGACCAATGATTTCTCACATTTTTGCCTGTTTTTACAGCAGATATGTAAAAGCTAAGCCTAAAACAAACTTACAACCTTTGTAATAAATTGCAATACTGGGCGCCTGGGTGGCTCAGTCAGTTAAGCATCTGCCTTTGGTTCAGGTCATTATCCCAGAAAATTCCCTGCTCAGCGTGGAGTCTGCTTCTCCTTCTCCCTCTGCTCTTCTCCCCCACCCCATGCTTATGCGCTCTCGCTGTCTCTCTTAAATAAAATCTTTAAAAAAAAAAAAAATTGTTTTAATGCAATAAAGGAATCATAATGAGACAACGCTTTTTTAAATTGATGCCTAATTATTACAGGACATACAAAATGACATAAAATTCCATAGCTTGTTATATGAAACTAAAGGTTACACTAACTATGTAAATTGTTAAGGTTTTCTAGTATTTGATACATATAAATGAAACAATTTAACAGAATTTACTGAGAACTCAAATTCTGTACCCTATTACTAAAAATAGTCAAACTGTCAATAACATGTCTAATAAGATGCTCCTACTACACTGTACACAAAGACAATTGGAATTCCCACAATTTTTAGGGAAAATTCTTTGTAGCTGCTATATCTATCAGTCTTAATTTGTGTTAACTACGGTTTTAAATGCTGCTGTTCTTTATAAAGTCTTATTATTTTTTACTTCCCTTGATCACTGGTTCTTAGATTTTCATACAGAGATGAATAGAGGCAAGTAGGCCTTTTAACTTGGCTAAATAAATCAGGTCAAACAAGTGAGAGAATCGCTCTTTCTGGAGTTTCCATTACATATTTCATACAAATCAAAATACCATAAAAGGCTTTAAGAAGTGTATGGGGTGCCTGGATGGCTCATATGGTTAAGCATCTGCCTTTAGCTCAGGTCATGATCCCAGGGTCCTGGGACTGAGCACCGCATTGGGCCCCGGCTTGGCAGGGAGCCTGTTTCTCTCTCTCCTTCTACTGTTCCCCCTGCTTGTGTTCTCTCGCTCTGTCAAATAAGTAAATAAAATCTTTAAAAGAAAAAAACAGAAAAAGAAACCTTAAGAAGTGTATCATACATACCACATGCAAACATTGAACATTCACCACTCACCTGCAAATTCTAAAGAAAATTCCAGAAAGACATAGTACACAACTAAGATAATTTACCAACTATTACACTGAGTCTTTTAATGGGGCTGATAGGGGTGGAAAGCAAGTAAAAAACACTTACCATTTGACAGCTAAATTCTGTACCTCTCCATTTTTATCTTCCAGTAACTTCAAAATCATTTTCACCACTTTCCTTTCACTGTCATCATCCAACTTGATGGAATCTTTCTGCAGTTCTGTCATCAAATCATTTGTAGCCATAAACCTATCAAAAAATTAAATTTGTTGATAATTTCAATTTTTAAGCACAAAGATCATGTCTTTCAAATATAATGCTATCATCCTTATCTAACTATCTAAGTCCTAACAAACCCTCTTAAATAAGGAACCCATCACTTTAAATTATCTTCCCCAGGTCAGTCCTGTTTTAAGTTACAGATAGGATCTACTTTGAGTGTTCTTTCATTCTAATTAACTGTATCATTGCTTTTAGGAGGAGAAAAGCTCCTCTTTATTTTCTTTGTTTGTGATTTGAATTTTATCCAGGAAGCCTTTAACTACAAACATTAAGAATACCTTCCTATATAATATTCTGTGTTGGGATCGAGGGGCAGGAGTCACATATTAAAAAATTACTGGGAAATTTCCAAAATACAAATTCTCAGCTCTACCCCAACTCCCATCACAAGGTTATCAGATGTATTTTCAAAATGGTGAAGAGGCGATTCTAGAACATATTTCCATCTGACATCCAGCCCCCTCCCCTTAAGAACTACTGCCAAAGAAAGACAAGTTTAATACTTAATAGTCTGAACAAAAAATCCAGAGTGATCAATTGTCTAATCTCCGTTTTACATGAAAGGGTTGAATAGGAGACAAAAATTAGGTAAACAGACTCTCAGATTTTTTTCTCATATACCTCACCAGATGATTCATTGTTTTAAAAGTATTTTCTCAAGAGTAATAGATAATCACACTGAAAATAAAGCCCCCCTGTTTGAAGGCCAAATGAATTTTTCCCCTAATTCTGGCTCTTCCCTACCTACTGAAATAACCTAACTGCAGTAACAACTACTTAAAGGCCTTTTTCTTTTATATGAACCAAATCAAGTTTGAGTAAAAGTGTACTATTTATATGACATACAGAAATGTCAAAATCTGTGTTTAAATCAATTAAAAACCACTAACTATTGGAGCTGAAATGATAAATAGCTACGCAGACAGTCTGGCAATACAGGCGATAATGTGGTAAGGATCGGCAAAACAACTTATTAATTTAGGAATTATTTGTTATCTAAGGAGTTAATATGTTCATTTAATGCTAATTTGACAAAGTTTTAAACTACAATGCAAGCACAATTCTTACCAAGGTTTGTGAAACAGCTTATAAAGTCTGTGTTCAAATTAGGATTATACAAGGTAAAGCATGTACTTTTTTTAAATGAACATGGTTGTAATGGATAGCCCCTCCCCATTTTATATGACAAATGAAATTAAAACCACACAATATTCTAGAAAATAAAAAACAAAAAACTGAATAATAGCGCACTAATGCAGGAATTCTGCACACAAAGCATTAAAATATCTTAACCATTTTACTTCCATAAAATTATGAAATAAAACAATAGTAGTTAGGACTTCTAAAGACCCCTGAAATGCTCATCACCTGGTTGAAAAGAACATGGCCATTAATTTAGGTAAAAAAGCAAATAATCCCAATGCAAAAAGTTGTTTTATGGTTCTGAAGGGAGTCTACTGGTACACAGATTCTCTCCTTTATTTACCACTTATTTATTCATTGCCTATTATGCTACAAGGCTGGACTATGAGCAAAGGATAGATAAAAAGTAAATAAACCTTGGCTCCTGACCTCAGAGAAGTCTACTGATTCTCAGAAATCTACGATCAATGCAAAACCACAAGATATCACCTCACACCAGTCAGATTGGCTAGTATCAAAAATACAAGAAATAACAAGCATTTGTAAGGATGTGGAAAAAAGGGAACCTTCGTTCCCTTTTGGTAGGATGCAAAATGGTGCAGCCACTATGGAAAACGGTATGGAGGTTCCTCAAAAAATTAAAAATAGAAATACCATATGATTAGTAACTCCACAACTGGGTATCTGCCAAAACCAAAAACAAAACACTAATTAAAAAAGATACATGCACCCCTATGTTCACTGCACCATTATTTACAATAGCCAAGATATGGAAGCAACCTAAGTATCCTCTGACAAATAAATGGATTAAAGAACAATGGGATATTTTATGGAATAGGCACAAAAAAAGAATGAAATCTTGCCATTCTCAACAACATGCATGGACCTAGAAGGTATTAAAGGGGATTAAGAGGCACAAACTTCCAGTTATAAAATAAATGGCAGGGATTTTGTATGGTGACTATATTTAGCATGGTGAACACTGTGTAATGGACAGAATTAGAACTGTCAAATCACTTTGTTGTACACTTAAAGCTAATGTAACATTGTATGTCAACTATACTTCTATAAGTTTATAATTTTAACAAATCTATGACCAATGGGGTTAAACATTTTTTAAAGCTGAAATGAGCCCCAGTAAAATGAGCAATAGGTATTATTTTTAAAAATGAGAGAAAATGGAGGGTATTAAGTTACACTGAGTTACTTTTTAATGGTGACGCCCAAACAGAAAGTTCTAAGAATTTCTTCTGTTAATTTGATAAAAAAATTTGCACTATAAAATCATAAGAAAAGTTGTTTAACCAGCTAAAAAGCTGTCCATGGTAGATTCAAAAGCCAATCTGTAAAATGTCTCTTAAGCATGTAATGCTCTAGGCATGATGCTAAGACCTAAGATGATAAAACAGACTCAGTCCCTTCCTAACCTTTTCATCTAATACGGCAGACAGACAGGTAAATGGACAAATCTCAATCTTACAGATTTTTAAAAAATACTCAAGGACAATTGACACTGATCACACCAAGAACTGACAGTTTGGATCTCCAAGGATTAACAGGGGTGTGCATGGGGAAAGCTGGTTTGGAATTTTAAATTTTTGTCTTTGTTGGGGTTGGGGACGGTGGCAGCAGCAACAATGCTGAGGGACATAACCCTTTTGAGTGAAGGGCTAAGAAGCAGTTAAGTGTGGCTGGGACATAGGCAGGTAGAAAGAAGCCTAACAGGAAGAAGATGGAAATGTAAGCTGACATCAAGATAAGAAAGATCTGACTCTGTAGTGAGAACCTAGTACGTATGTAACAGGTACTGTGCTCAACTCTATACAAACAAGAGATAGCAAAAGAAAACAGTTCCTGCTGTCTTGGAGCTTACAATACAATCAAAGAGAGACATTAGTTTTAAAAACTACATATATGGGTTAATTGTATATGTAATTATGAACAGAGATAAATGCTAGGAAGGGAAGGGAAAGGATAGGGCACAAAGAAAACTCAATGGTGTAATAAAGTAACCTGATGCAGATTGCACTGAGGTTTGTGCATTAGGAAAGACTGAACTCTGAAGCATGGGCAGGAATTTTTTTTGGGGGAGGAGCAAGTAAGCAAGGGCCAAGAGACTGAAGAGATTTGGGGGTCTTACTGGAATTTTAGTCTTTATTCTAAGAGCAATGGGAAGTTATTGAAAGGTATCTGGGTCAGAGATGGGCAGTACACCAAAATGATCAAATGTGCATTTCAGAAACATTACTCCAGCTATACTATGGTCAGAGTGTAGAAAGAACCAATCTTCATTTAGCCAAAATGAACGGAGAAAGTTAGGAGAGTTACTGTTGCAGTCTAAGTGCGAAATGATGGTAGCTACAATTAGGGTTATGACAATCTATGGAGGAAGAAAAATGGACATACAATCAGTTCTCATTATTATCAAAGTTAATGCCTTCTTGTTTCAACTCACATACTGTAAAAAGTATCCTCTTCTCTATCTAGTGCCACATCATTTGCATGTTTGTGTTTTTTGTTGGTAATGTTGCTGTTAAAATGACCCCCAAGCATAGTGTAGTGCTGTCTAGTATTCCTAAGTACAAGAAAGCTGTGTCTTCCAGAAAAAAATACATATATTAGATAAGCTTTTCTCAGGCATGAAGTGATAGTGCTGTTGGCCATGAGCACAATGTGAACAAATCAACAACATATATTAAATAAGGTTGTCTTTAAAAAGAAATAAAAACAAGGTTATGAACCGATCAAATATGAAAATGCTATGACTAGAAGCTCACAGGAACCTACCACCGTATAACGGCTCAGTATCACTAATTCCATGTTCATGGTTAACTTGATAGTACTACCTACCGAGAATAATAACCAACTATTTGAGATTTAAAAGGTTAAAATAAGTCTTTGAAATGGATTAGATATGGGGATGGTAAGGGATGAGTTAGCAAATGGACAAAGCAGAGGGAGGAAAACCACAGGACTTGGGTGTTAAAGTCAGGTATGTATCCCTTCCAGAGTCTTACTGTTATTTAGCAGCCATTGTCATATCAAATAGTTCAAACACTCACCTTACAACAGGAGAAAGGATTAATAAACCTGGCTCAACTACAGACTACACAGAATGGCCATTCCTTCTGATCCTAATCAACAAAATCTCAGCAATAGTCAAGATGTAAACATCATAAATCAATGATGCCCTGGCAGCCCAATTTCATCTGCCCTTGGTCAAAAGGGAGGACTAAGAAAGGGAAAAAACAAAAACAACAAATAACAGTAGCCCTACAGTCCAGGAACTGATCTGAGGCTCATACCTATATCTGAATGTTATTCCAAACTGATCTGATGCTTACAATGAAAGCGTATTGTTTTCCTAGACATAAACAACCTCACAGAATATACATTTCAGACAAGTTCACTTAACACAAAATACCAAACACACCTTCCACTCTAACTCATTGACTGCTACTTCTTGACCAATTAAAGCTTTTCCTCTGCTTTAGTTTCGCCCTCCTCATATTAAGATGTCAAACAATGGAACTGCCCCACTTTCCAACAATCCAGTGTGAAACTCCACTTCCTTAGACCCTTCCCAAAACTATCCAAATGAATAGGTCCTACCACTCTTTAACTGAGACTTCCCATGGTGTGTCTTCTCTCTCCCTCACTATAATGGTAATAAATCCAACTTGTGTCAAGGATGCCTATGTAAGAGAATTTCAAGAAGGAAAAAGTAATAAACAGTGCTTGCATATCAAATAGATAAGCAAACAAAATATCCACTGAATTAGTTACATAGAGGTTCTCAGAAACTTGGGGAAGAGTAATTTCAGTGATCCTTACGTGGGCAACAGCTAAGTTTAGAGTTTATCTTGTAGTTAATGGGAATTAGTGGGGAAGGCAATGATCAGCTGTGATATTTAGAAAGAAAATTCTAATGGAAGAGTTACCAAAGAATGGATTAAAAAGAGGCCAGAGACAGGAAGACTAAACTTTGAGAAATACCCATCAGGGAATTAAATGAGAAAGAAAAAGGTAGAAGGGTGACATCAAGGTTTTCCAACTGGGACATGTGGTACATGGTAATGGAATGGGACAAAATAAAAATAAAAAAGGCTTAAGGTGGGAGAGAGAAAAGTTAAAATGTTAACTTTCAAACTTCTATGGCAGTCCCAGGTGGATATAACCTACTGGCAGTGCCATCTCATGTATTCAATAAATATTTTGGGAGTACCATCATTAGGAACTGTGCCAGGCTCTGCAAACACAGTTATGAACAAGACAGTCATATGATAGAACTTACACACCTGGCTTATTCTACTGGACTGAAAGTTCCTTGAGGGGAGAAATTATTCATCATAAATCCAATGTAGAGATGTACAGAAACAGTGGTAGAAATAGATACCTTGTATTGCACAATGAGCAGTCTCACAACTCTTCCTCTCATACACAAGCACAATTTTACCCTTGTTACTAACAGACAGATCTAAGTGAAACGGGCCACCTGCACCATCTAATGAGCTAATTATCTTTCAAAAAACTCATACACACACCACCACCATCTCATTTTTTTCTCATTTATTCCCTTGGAGTATGAATTTAGGATGGTCTTAATATTGTTCATGTAAATCAAACTAATTTATAGCCCTCTTTCTTCTTCCCAGTTACCTCAATGAGGTCTTTCTTCAGTGGTGAGCCTTAATCATTGCTGATAATCAGTGTTAGCAGTACACTTTTATCACGTAAGTGAAATCCAGTCACTAATGGCCATCAACCTGCAAAGTACTTAAAAGGTGCCCAGAATCACCTTCCTAAGCTCTACAAATCTATCTCCTCTGATTAAACTTACTTTTCTTCAAGCACAAGTAGTACAGAGAACTTCACTAGTATTTATTGTTACATTATTATAAATGCCCATAGGGTACTTTCAGGTATGTTATAGAATCTCTAAGGTCCCTTCCAGCTCTGAAAGTGCAGAATTCCCTACCAGGCCTGAGATTTTTATTAGCATTTTAAAGTTTCCAAGAAAAAAATAACTGCTAATATCCAAAACACATACATACATACATACATAAATTTGGTAACATAAACTTATCAAGCTAGGAAATTCTGCAGTGCAGTAAATTATTTTAAGACTATATCAAATGGTATTTAAAAAAAAATAGACTGGTAGATTTTTACAATGGTTTCTGGAAGAAATTTCCCAAAATCCTTACACGCTTTTCTAACTCTAATTAAAATCCAACTAAAACTAGCACCTGGGAACCCACAAGGCCAAAACAGTGGAGGATTCGTTCAGTAAAACAAGGTCCCTACCCTCAAGCAGTTCCCTAAACAATACCCCCAGCTCCAGTCAAGATTATCTACTTGTATAGTGAGCTTTCACGCTTGCACTCGTTTTCTCTACCTACAACTTCAAGACCTAGCTCAGGTAACTCCACAAACATGAATCTCCTTGCTTCCATCTTCTCTGCCACTTAAGGCTGACAACTACATATTGCTCTGGGTTCTTCATCTTTTTATAAAAGTGTCTTAACTATTCAACAAGCATGTAAATACTACTAAGGGCAAGCACTAGATCGTAAACATTCTGTAGTCCCTTCTCAGGGAATTACTACAAGTGTCTTCTAGCACAAAATATTCCATAAGCCTAAGAGGGAACTGAAATTTAGGTTCTTAGTCTCAATGTCCCCTAGTCAAAACCCTCAAGAAGTAACATAACATGGTAGTTAAGAGTTCATGATCTGTGGTTGGGGTTGGGGTTGGGGTTGTCTGGAAATTTCAGATCTAATGTCTAACTCACCTTGGGGAAGTACTTAATTACCACCACCACACCTCAGTTTCCTGGACTGGAATACAGATTGTTAACTATCCACTTTATACTACAGTTATGAGGATAAACAGGATCAAGTACATAAAGTTGACAGTAAGCATTAATATTAACTACTATGTAGATAAAGATAAAACAGTGGTAAATTTCCTTCAGCTCTTTATTCCTTGGAATACTAAAGTATTCAGTTGGTGGTGAAGCATATGAAAATAAAAGCAAAACTTGTTACATCAACCCACTGAATTTTCAATATTAATATTCATAAACAGAGCATTCACCTGGTTCATGCACATTGAAGTTTTCATTCTGGTATCTACAGAATGACCTACCTACTAGTAGTAAACCTTAAAATACCACCTTCAAAGAGTACAGAATACTAAAACATGAAAGAAAAAGGACGTCAGATGTCCCCCCCAATAAATTGAACCCATGATTTAAATCCTACAAAATGATTCTTTAAAAATGCTGACATCTGAAAAATTTGAAACCTGTACCCACTTCTTTACTTTACTTTATATGAATGGACTATGTAGTTACCCAGAGACCTAAAATTTCAGGCCTATAAGGGACCTTTTGTAATCACCCATGTACAAGTCTCTCAAAGTAAAAATTTAATCCCAAATTAAGTAGTCTGTCCAAAATCTCACAGAGAGTTCACAAGAAAAAAATCCTACTAGACTAGAACACATGACTAGAGCCCATATTTTGTGACCAGTAAGTAGGTCGTATTCTCTTTGGATTCTGCCATGAAAGGAATAATTTTTTTTCCTTTTAAATATATTATTGTTTTCATCTCCCCTTAGCACAAGTACAGGGGTTTGCATTAGATATTCTATAATATTAACTCTGTCCTCAAGATCTTTGTTAGTAGGTATCTGAAAACACAGAGCAACAAACTGTGATATTTACACCAAAATAAATTTCAAATGAGAAAGAAGGCATACTTTTAAAATAGAACACATATATTCAAATAAATGCCTATACTGAAATTACACAGAAAAATGTTCAAAATACTTGACTTCAAATGCTCACTATTTTAGTTAATCTCTTAAATATCTGTAATTTAATATACACAGTACTTTAGTTCCAAAGACTTGTCTGTTAACTGGATGGCTTCAGCATACTACAAGTCTTTAAAACATAGTTAATAAAAATATCTTAACAATGCCAGATAGCTGAAAGTCACTGTTTCTACACTTATCTTCTTCATCAACTATTAGAAATACATCAATATTACACTTTTAGAAGAACAATCCTCCAAGCAATGTTTTGATTTACTCTAGCTGAAACTGGTAGATAATTCTTACCAAGTTCAACACTGACTACAGCTTAACATCAAAGCATTGTATCTTTCATATAGTTTATTTAAAAAAGGAAACACAAAATCATGTATATATTATCTTTACAAAAAATTTAAATAGCTTGAGTCAAAAATCACATATGCAGTATTAACACGATTTGTTTATTCTAAGCACATTACCCATACACAAGTCTACCTAGTTGAACAAAATCATGCTATTATAGTATTATAGCAAAGTGCTATCTTTAGTATGAAATTGATATTTAGTACTTTTACAGAATGAACCAAATTTACAGAAATGGGAAGGGGGGGGAATCACACCAGTCTACATAGCTGAAAGGTTACAAATATATGTATATATCCCACTCAAATATGTATTTAAATTTCAGTGTCTTGCATTGAGAGCAAGCAAAGTTCCCAAAGGGAAGTAAACAGCATTCTAATCCTTACAAAACACGCGCACACACACAAAAACAAAAGCAAAACTTTTATTTCCTCCAATAAATCTTGATTTTGATCTACACAAATCTAAAATACCAAAATAACCAAACAAACATGTCTCTTCCAAAAAGTCACAAAACCAAAATCTTTGGTATTAGCAAACTGGATTTTTAAAAGTTTCAAATGCAATACTCAACAACTCCCTAGGTAGCAAAACTTTGTAAAAATCATTTCTGGCTTTGAAGTCACAGAACCAAAACTGTATTTCACTGACCATTTTAATACACCGGCACATCAATTTAATGAGGAACATAATCATTACATTTTTCATGCTTCTCCTTTCACAAACAGGAAAATCTCTTCCTAGTAGAGGAGGTCTGGACATGTTTTCAGGTGTTAAAGGGTACTGCTCATACATACATAAATAAAACAAAACAAAATAAAATAGACTTCAGCCTCAATTTTAATTGAAGATATCTGTTCTTTCCTTTAAAATGCTCACAAAATACAACCACCAAGCCTCAGAGAACAAAAGAATATCGAAGAAATAAAAAAGCTTTTTTTTTTAGATTGGGAGCTTATTTATTTGTGATGGGATAGGAGGTGGGAAGTAAGGAATGTAGCCACCACTGTAGTACAAAAAAAAAGGGGGGGAGACCCAGATAATCCGTGAGAATATAACAATTCTTCAAAATGCATGTTACCAATGTTTGGAACGGACAGTACAAGTCTCCTGGAACAGAACTGCTATAATAAAGCCTCATATTCACCACCCTCATTTTTGAAAACTTCCATCAGTGAGATCCATTTGCTTGCTTTACTTTTTAGTTTAAAGGTTCAGGAATTCACCTTTCTGGCAGTAATTTTGGATATAAGAAAATGAGAATGAAACCCCGAATTTCTGCTTAGTTTTCACCTGACAAGGAAAAATGACAGAGATGCTGGCGGGAAAACCCTGCGAGTCAAGTTTCCTCATCCTGGCTCCCTCCCCACCCCACCCCACCCCCTTCTTCCCACCTTCACGGAACGAATTGTCCAAAGAAAAAGTTTATAACCCAATCCGTGGAAAGCTCAAATAAAGCAAATCATTCAAGCTGAACGCACCTAGGCCCACTCGCATCTGCGGGAAAAGAGGCGGCAGCTGGGGCCCACAGTGGGCATCAGCCTCAGCCCTAGCAAGCAGGGCGGCCTAGCGTTTAAGGCGGGCTGGCCGGTAGGCCCGGGCCTCCTGGTCTCCAAGCCTAGAGCAACTCCCTTCGTCACAACGGTGGATGATTTTGCCCCTTCACACTACCTGGGGCACGAAAATCACGTCTCGGGATTGGGGGTGGGGAGCAGGGAATGCAGTGGAGGCGTCTGGGGACGCAGAAGGGGCCTCGGTCCCGCGGCGGGCAACGGCCTAGAGGAAAGAATGGGGGGAGGGGGTCGGAAGGTGGGAGAAAAAGGAGCCTGCGGGATCAGGGAACCGAGTGGTGGGCCGGAGAGCTCGGGAAAGCACACAAACCGGTTAAGGCCAAAGGGGTGGGGCAAGGCCTGTGTGAGGGCCAGGGCCGCGGATGGGGACGCCAAGGTGGGTTTACGGTCGGATTTCGGCCTCACCTGAAGTCCTTGTCGCTGGATGTCATTTTTTCCAGCAAATTGGAAATGTGGTACGAGGCGCTCGCCATGTTGACGGCCTCGATCCCGCCCGCTGGCGTTGCCGGTGCTGCTGCCCGCTGCCGCTGCCGCCGCCGCTGTTGCTGGGGCTCCTCCTCCCGCTCGCGGCGGCTCCCGCTTCCAGGGTCGCAGCGCGACGCCGACGCCGACTAGGGAGGCGCCTCGACTGGCTGCCCCCTCCTCGGAAAGGCGTGGGCCTGTCCTGGAGGAAGCAGAGGCTGTGGGGTCGGCCTAATGACGGCGCTGCTCGCTGGAAAAGGAGCTCATGGGCAGCGAGTACAGCAGGGCCTCTCCGGGGAGCCAGACACCTCCGCTCGGGTTGGTCTCGCTCCCACTCTCTCCGCACTCGCTCCCTAGGGCAAGAGGCCAAAACCCGCCTCCTTCGCTCCGGGGGCGGGGGCGGCAAACGCGGGACGCCACGGAAAGCCGGGGTCAGGGTTCGCGGAGGTCTCCCCACGCACGCGATAGAGACGCTAGTTAAAAGGCAACCGTGTTGGCTGAGGCCTTCGTCAGTCTTCCCGTGAACCGCCTTTCAGGAGGCATGACAACGACCGAAGGGGCTGTTCTCGCGAGATTTGAAAGCGACGGTTAAAGGACGGGGGGGGTGAGGGGGACAAGCGTGCTGTAATCTGAGGATAACTTGCTTTTTTTCCGTATGACAATAAAGGAAAGGTTTACGATTTTTAAGGAGTAGAAGGCCAGGAAGTAATGCTAGCTAAGGGGTAGCGTGGGGACCAACATAAGAATTATTGAAGGAGCTTCCATTCGAATAGGACGCGTGGCCTACTTTGCCTTCACCACGGTGAAATAATGTTGCCACGTGAAAACCACAAATCCCAGAATTCAGTCGGGGTGTTTCACTGGGTCAGGATGTGATTGGCTGAAGGAACTTGTAGCGTCCTCATTGGCTCCCGTGCGAGGAGTGAATGCTGGGATTTGTAGTCTAAAAAGTCAGTTGTAGTGGATAAAACCTTTAGCTCCCCGCGCATTTGGTTTCTGCCGCGTATTCGGATTTCTTCTTACAGCCGCTTTTGCTGTTGTGGGATGTCTGCAGAGCTAGGCTGCTGCGGTTTGGGCAGGCGCAATGCGGATCAGTTAGTGTTTTTGGCAGAGATGTAGTAGAGACTTCTAGCGCTAATCCTGGAGAGTGATGGTAGCCTCATCCTTAAGGCAGCTGAGTCTCTGCCGGGCACAGCCCCACCGTGCAATAAAGAGCTCCCTGAAGGAAGGACGGCCACGACTAATGATTGTATGCGGACCTTCTCGTTTTATTCAGAGTAGCTAAAGGACTACCCTCTGCAGTTAGCGCTTGTGGATCTGTTAATCCTGCAGCTGTATTTGATTGTTCCCAGAGACATACACACACAGCAGTGGGAAATCAGACACCAAATCATTTGTTTTAGTGCCCACGTTTTTGTCTGTTTAATTGGAATTGGAGCTAGCTAACTGGCCTTCCTAAAAGAAGAAAGAGAAAGCCCAGTCAAGAGAGAAGGAAAATTCTGTCCCAATCTGTTACTGCTCCTGTTAAACAAACAAAACACTTAGCTCCTTTCTTTCAAATATTAAATCTGACGTTTCTCTACTGTTCGTTCCCACAGTTCCCAGATGTTACTGAGTGTCTTCTGAAAGCCAGGCACTGTTATAATTAATAACAGTTAAAGCAGATGAAATGTGATCCGGCCTCATGATTCATACCTAAATTTCCCTTTATTACCCTTCTTTGCCCCCATGTATCCTTTTACTTTAATACTGTTTCTCCCCGGTAGTACCATGCCTCTTCACTCATTTTACCCAAGTCAGCCATCGTTAGGTTCCCAGAGAGCTTCATCCATAATTAACGCCCTTCTGCTCTGAACAACCTTTCCACAATATTTAATATAAACTACGCACATGCACATCACACACAAACAAGCTGGTCATTTATCTTGTGTGGACCCTAAGGCTTAAAGTCTTAGTCATCTGGTGATAACCCTTTTTTTTAAGCCTGAATCCGGTCAGATGCCAAGTCATGTTTTTTTGTTTTTTGTTTTTTGTTTTTTCCATTTGTGTTAAATCCTTTCATTTATCAGTTTTCAACTGAACTATAATATTTGTAGTCAGGCAGCTTGAATATAAATCCTGTTTACTGGCACTTATTAGCTGTCTTAGGCAATTCACTTCAAGGTCTCTGAGCCTTGGTTTCTTTATGGATAACACTATGATCATCAGAGTACAGTATTACCCCATCTGGCTGTTTTAAGAGTCAAATGAGCTATTGTCTGAGTCTGCTAGTGTTGCTATAACTAAATTCCCTTGATTGGGTGTCTCAAACAACAAGAATTTTATTTCTCATAGTCCTGGAGACTGGAAATCCAAGATCAATATAGCAAGGTGGCCTTTTCATTGTGTCTTCATGTAGTCTTTCCTGTGTGCACCCACACTCCTAGTATCTCTTTTTCTTCTAAGGATACCAGTCCTATTGGATTAGGGCACCATCCTTTTAACCTCATTCAACCTTAATTGTGTCTTCATTTCACCTCACATATCTCTTTAGATGCCCTATCTTCAAATATTGTCATACTGGAGGTTAGGGCTTCAACATGTGAATTTTGGGGGAGACACAGTTCAGTCTATAACAATACCCCATATAAAGTGTTCAGCATATTACCTGAAATGTAATAATCTTTATAAATAATATTTCTGGCAGTTACAAAGGTCATGGAAAGCATCTAACAAAAGTCAGCTATTAGTAGTAGTATATTCTCTCGGTCTTTCACTTGTCCCAGTCCCAAACCCTTCTGCATAGCCAGTTTAGAGTTTTTTAAAACATTGTTTTTATAGTGCTACTCAGCAATTTAAAAAGTTCAGTGGCTCTCTACCACTGAATGAAGTCCAAATGTTTCAGCAATCAACGGCCCCCTTCGTCTGTTCCCTAGACCTTTCTTTCTGACCTTTCTCCCACTATTCTAATATAGGAATTGCTCCCATCCGTTTTTTTGAGTCTCTCAAAAACCCAACTCCAAATTTTTGTATAATCATCATTATAATAATAAGACCTTACTTCTAGGTCAGGTGCTACATTAATTCATTTAATCTACATTTTAAGTATGAGAGGCACAGAAAGCTTAAGTAACTTGCTAAAGGGGCAGTCAGGATGAAAACCCAGGCAACGTGGTCTCAGAGCCTACGCTCCAAATCTCTGTACTAAAATGCTTGTCCCCACCTGCAATGCTATTCACCTCCCTTGTCTCCTTCTAGGATCTTGAACCAACAATAGTGTTTATATTCTAGCTTCCACTTAGAGTGTAAATTCCTTAAGAGCTTGTACCAACTTTAAACCACTTCTTCTTTCAAGTACTTAGCCCATGCCAAATTCGTAATAGGCACTCAAAGTACTTAATTTTATTTTGTATTCTTGATCTCTTAGAGATTTGATCTATTCATCACAGAATATAGGTGGTTACTAAACGGTGGGGAAATGCTTTTCTTTAATCTGTAAGTGCTAAATTAATTTTAACCGCAAAAGGAAATAAGCCTACATAAGACCGCCGTCCAAGAGTTTTCTTTCAAGTCAATGGTCATAATGGAAAACTGAGACAAGAAAAGAAGAAAAATGGAGTCCTTTAGCTCTTGGAAGTTTCTTCATATATCAACCAGTAGCTTAGCTTAATTCACAAACATTTATTGAGTGACTACACTGTTCCAGGCAGTGTACTAGTTACTGGGGAGACAAAGATGAGCAAGACATTTTCCTTAATTTGGGCGGACATTCATAATTGACCAAATCTTAAATTTCATATAACATTTTTTTGTATTTTGCCTAAAGGAATAGATCCTGAAATTGTCTTTAAAGTGTAAATATGGTAAGACTGAGGTGAATTACGTGTTAAATGTTAAATATCAATAAAGAGAAAGCAACAGAAGGCAACGGAGACATTATATAATTGATTAGGTAATATGAAGTTGTTGGGGTACTGGCATAAAATGTTACTTTGTTGTTGTTTTTCTGTCTTTTTTTAAAAAAGATTTATTTATTTGAGAGAGAGAGAGAGAGAGCATGTGCGTGAGCACACCGGGGGGAGTGGGAGGGGAGAGGAAGAGAGAATCTTAAGCAGACTCCATGCTCCGCGTGGACTGAGCCCAAGGCAGGGCTCCATCTCACGACCTTGAGATCACCACCTGAGCTGAAACCAAGAGTCAGATGCTCGACCTGCTGTACCACCCAGGTGCCCCTGTTGTTTTGTTTTTCAAACACACTCTGTCAGTTCTTTTGCATCACTCTTAATGATATACTGGGCAGTTCCCAGAGCTTTTCCTTTGAAGTCTTAGAAGTCCAATCTTGTTTAGTCCAACGTCCATCCTGACACTACCTTCTGCTTCTATACCCCGTAGGGTTAAAGAGAAGGGCAAAGAGAAGATAAGGGGAAAGAGGCAAACTGCTTATCGTTCCACATCTCTCTTGACTGTTGATGCCATCTGGTAGACCCCCAAATACTGACTCTCTTGTAAGGGTCAAGGTTGTAAGTTCTTAAAGGTGTCTTTCCGAGGCCTTCCTTCTGTACGCTTCCATGACATAGCATGCCTGAGCATTCCCTGGTCTTCCAGGTGGCAAATAGCACTCATAGATGGGGTCCCCCAAGAAGGCTCACACCCAACTGACTTGGGAGGGAGTTGCTTACTTTGCCTGCTGGAAGCTCAGGCATCCTTGCCACGCTACACGGAGGGCATGCAGGCTGCTGCACTGCTGTGCCCCTCCTCTGTACTGCCATTTCTCACCAGTTCTTTTCTCTCCTCAAAAGGGCATAAATCAGTAGATGGCCAACCCAGGGATGAATAATCTGAAGTTTTGGGGGTACCAACGTGAATTTTTTTTCTATTGTTTTGTTGTTTCATCACCACTTTCAAACACAATCTATCAGATATTTTCCTTCACCCTTAACAACATCTTGGGTAGACCTCAACTCTCTCCAGAACTTTCCCTTCCTGCAGGGATTCCCATTTTTTTCTGTGTGGTGGGGAGTTTTTATTTGTGTGTCGGTTTTTGTTTGTTTGTTGGAATGGGAAGGGGAGGAAAGACCCAGCACCCAGCATTTTCTGCCAACTGATAATTCCCACATTTCTCTTAGAATTCTTTCTTCCCATGGCAGTCATCTTATACAGGCCAGGAGGGTGCTGACAGGATCATGGTAACAAAATCACCTCTAAAAGGGGCGACTGGCCCCCCTTAGTGGGTTTCTTTAAAAATAGGACATTTTAGGGGCACCTGGATGTCTCAGTTGGTTAGCCGTCTGCCTTGGGCTCAGGTCACGATCCTGGGGTCCGGGGATCAAGCCCTGCATCGGGCTCCCTGCTCAGCAGGGGAGTCTGCTTCTCCCTCTCCCTTGGCCCCTCCCTCCCCACTAGTGTGCTCTCTCTGTCTCAAATAAATAAATAAAATCTTTTAAAAAAATAAAAAAATAGGATATTTTATGCCTAATGTTTTCGACTTGGGAGCTTCTAAGACAAAAGAAATGTCTCATTTAATATTTATGTGAAGGGAATGTGTGGAAAGCGACTTCTAAGAATGTGGAAGGGCAACAAAGACAAGTTGAAGATGACAATGACTCTTGTACAGGAAAGTGAAAGGTCTGGAGTGATATGACGAAGAATGAAGTTTTCTTTGTCTGTTTTATAGCTATTGAAGCCTACATAAGTAACATACAATTTCCCAGTGATTTGAGAGGAATGCTATTCAGTTCAAGTTATTTTTCCAAAAGATGCTTGAGGGCTTGATCTCAATTTCCATCCTTCTCCCCATTATTACAAGCAGGCTCTACCATAACATTTCCCAAACTGTGTACTGGTCCCAAATACTAACAAACACTTTCCATAAGATGTCAATAGAAGCAGATACTATTGGGGTGTGTGTGATGGAAAGGTAGAGTTTTAGTTTAAAAAACGTTTAGAAACACTTTTTCTTAACTCCAGAAAATCTCAGGGATTTTCGTATGCTAATATGCTGTGAATACCCAAGAGGCATATATAGAATCCCTATGGACCGACCAATGTGTTTCATTCCCTCTTCTCCCTTACAAGGATGACAGATTCGTATGTTGAAGAGCCAACTTCCAAGGGTATGGTATTTGGAGATAGGGCCTTTGGGAAGTATTTTGGTTTAGACGAGGTCATAAGGATGGGGCCCTCATGATGGAATTAGTGCCCTTATAAAAAGAAACCCCAGAGAGTTCTTTCAAATCTCTGGGCCATGTGTTTACACAGAAAGAAGGCAGCCATCTGCAAGCCAGGAAGAGAGCTCTCACCAGCACCCAATCATGCTGGCACCCTAATCTGGGACTTCCTGCCTTCAGCATTGGAAAAATAAGTTTCTGTTGTTTTAAGCCACCCCAGTCTATGGCATTTTGTTATGGCAGCCCGAGCTAACTTATACAAGGATGCAGGTACTTGACACATTTGAATGTAGAGTTTTTTAAAGTCCTACCCTATTACAATCTCGAGGAATGAGAGTACCATGAGACACTGGAAATCGTTGTTCCATGGGTGTTTGTTTTTTTTTTCCTGAATTGAATGCTGAATGGGTGTTGGGGAGGAAGAGAGTCTTGGCAGAAAATAAGTTCATTTGACATTCATTTTAAAACAGCTTTCTGCCAAGTAAATGTGGATTGTGCTTAATTCATAGATTTTGCTATAAACTGAGTTAAAGGAAATAAAGAAAATAGAGCTATATTTATTCAACCAGTTACTAATTTCTGAAATATAATTCTTTGTCGAATGTCAAAGCTGCTCTGTTAATAGTGGAGGAAAAGGGCAGCTGTGATTTGTGTTTCAGCAGACAGCTTTGCACACAAATAAACACAAAATGCTCCTGTTACAGATCATTTGTTAATAATGAATTCATCTTAGGTGCAAAAGGAAGTAAATGCTGTATAAGATTGATCTTAAGAAGATTTATTTCCAGTTGTTTGGAAACAATTCAACAGCTAGAGTTTTTCCTATGATCTACTCTCTTCTAAACAACTGCTAGAAGCTCTTGGTTAATTTTTAGTGGCACTCTAAATCAAACTTAATTGTTATTCCATGAAGGAATTATTCTTTTAGAGTTAGAAATACATTTGCAGCATATTAGAGAAAATTACAATGATTATTTATACCACAAAGGTGTTTCCTTTGGAACAACTACCATTTCATTCTTACTTGTGACTTTTATAATAATATTAACCATCCTGTGGCATTTTAATATCATAACATCTTCTGATATACATTTTTAGGAGGACTGTCCAGGATTTTCAGACAACTAAAAATATAACTTTATAAGTATAAAGCTGGTTATCAGTTTTTACAGAAGAATGCAGAAGAAAATGCTAGAATTAAGCAAATGCTGCCTTTTGCTTTAAATAGAGATGCCATGCTCATGGGGTCTTATCCTTTTGCTTAAAAAAGGTATTCTGCTCACTACCAGGTGCAAGTTTTGACTTTTGAGAAATGGTGTGAAAGAGTAATTAAAGGGAAATCATGAGCCCACAGTTTCAGAGATTTAAAAAAAGTACAGTAAAATGAAGCTGGAAAATAATAATTTTAATGAAAATAAATTGAATGAAAGAGTCCTGGGATTCTTTCTGCAGTGGATATTTATACAGTGAAATTAGTCCATTATTATTTATATTAATAGGTAAAGTGGTAGAAATATCACATTCTAGAAAAAACAACTGCTGATTTTATAAAATACCTGTTTTTTATTTTACTTATATCATTTTGGAAAATACAAACTTTTCTGTATGATCCAAGTAAAAAAATCAAACTCTCTACATTTCATGGAAAATGCCATAAAAAATTTGAATCATTTCCTAACAAGTGTGAGAGTTTTGTTATAATGGATGTAGTTGTTAACACTTAAGATGTGTCACAATCTAGAATGGGTTTAAAAGAAAATTCTTATTGAATTTGCAAAAAGCAAACTTTTTGCTCTTAATAGTGCAATAAAGGCGTAAAACAGGAGAAAATACTTGGAGAAGATATATTTGACAAAGGACTTGTATTCAGAACTCATACAGCTCAATAAGAAGACAGAAATTCCTATTTAAAAATGAACAAAGATTTGACCAGACTCTTCACAAAAGAAGCTACAGGATGACAAATAAACACATGAGTATGTGCTCAATATCATTAACATCAAAGAAGGACAAATTAAAACTACAAAGACACACTGCTACATAGTTTTTAGAATATTAAAATCAAAGAGGTTGATCATACTCAGTATTGGTAAGGATATGGCATGCTCATATACTGCTGTTGGAAATCAATTTGGCAGTTTCTCAAAAAGCTAAACATACATCTTCCATACATCCCAGCCACTCCATTCCTAGATATCTACGCAAAAGAGAAAGAACATAAATGTTCATATCAGATTGATTCATAGTAGTGCCACACTGGAAACAACCCAAACGTCTGCCAACAGGTCAACAGATAAACAATTTGTAATATATGTATACAATGAAATACTTCTTAGCAATAAAGTGGAATGAACTATTAATAAACACACCAGCATGGATGAATCTCAAAAGCATCATTGTGAGCGAAAGAAGTCAGAGAAAAAAAGAGTACAGAATCTGAGTCTAGTTATATATAATTTTAGAAATTGCAAACTAATCTGTAAAGACACAAAGCAGATCAGGGATGAGGGTGGAGGAGAGATTAAGGCTCCAGGACAGTTTCGGAATTGATGGAAATGTTTATTATTTTCATTGTGATAATGACTTCACAAGTGTATACCTATGTCAAAATTCATTAACCTGTACCCTTTAAATGTGTGCTGTTTATTGGATATCAATTATACCTCAATAAAGATGCCCAAAAAATGATAAAAATAGAAGCCAAGTTACCTAAAAATAGACCACTTTCAAAAAATACAAGAGTCAGAATAACTTTAGTTTCTTTAATGGATTTTTCCCCCAAAGAGAGCATTTGAGCTAAGACATAAGAAATATCAGGATGCCTGGGTGGCTCAGTCAGTTAAGCATCTGCCTTCAGCTCAGGTCATGACCTCAGGATCTTGGGATCATCCTACATTGGGCTCCTTGCTCAGCGGGGAGCCTGCTTTTCCCTCTGCCTGCCACTCCCCCTGCTTGTGCGCGCATGCTCTCTCTCTCTCTGACAAATAAATAAATAAAATCTTAAAAAAAAAAAAAAGAAAAAGAACTCAGTATTGTCACCACTGGAGAGCAAGAGATATTTACTACAAAGGATTTGTATTAAAAAAGAGTACATATTGACCATATACATATTTACAGCCTTGATAGGAATTTTTAGAAAGTAGTGATACTATATTTATGACACTTAAAAATGTTGATGTGCTAATGCTTCATTTGAAATAACTTAGCATATATATTTATAAACTATTAACTACTTAAACATAAATCCAATCATTTTGCCTGTGCTCTAGTGCCATATGTCCAACTGTTCTGGAACATTTCTGTTTAGATACTGCACAGCTACCTTAAACCCAGCTTGCCGTATCATATAGCTGGGTGATTCAGAGGGCAGGCTCTAACTCAGAGACCTGGGTTCAAACCCTGGCTATAACCACTTATTCTGTGATCTTGGGCAACTTCTCTAAAATAAGAATACTACTAATAGTACCCTGGGTTGTATAAGGCTTAAATTAGATGAATATAAAATGCCTGATACAGGTACTTTATAAACATTACCTGTTATTATTTAGAAACAAAATTTGTTTTCTCCAAAAATTTAACCCTCTTCCCTCTCACCGTGTTTCTTTTTTTGAATTATTTATTTGAGAGAGAGAGCATGAGTGGGAGGGACAGAGGGAGGGAGAAAGAGTCTCAAGAAGACTCTGCACCAAGCTCAGAGCCTGACATGGGGCTCAATCCCACAACCCCGAGATCGGGACCTGAACTGAAACCAAGAGTCGGATGCTTAACCAACTGCACCACCCAGGCGCCCCACCATATTTCTTTTCATAGCTCCCACAAATATTCCATTCTTTTAGACTGAAAATCTTGGAAAAATATTTGAATTTTACATTTCCTTCATTATCTATATTCACTTTAACACCAAATTCTTCAAGAAAATATCACTTAGATCTTTCCTTTCTAATAAGCTCCCAGTACAACTGGTCTCTCCAGCCCTCCTTCAGCTCATCACTGTCTTGTCATTCAGTAAACCCTAGCCACACTAGATATTAGCTGGGTGATTTAGGCAAGTTACTTGGCCTCGGTAAGCTTTGGTGTTCTCCACTACACACTGGGGGTGGTAATATCGACCTCATAGAGTTAATGTAAGGATTAAACTATATAATGCACTAAAAATCCTTTTTACTGTGCCTGATACAAGAGTAAATGCCTGTCAAAGGGGGTTACTTTTACCACTTTCTAATTCTCTGTTCAAATTTACAACTTAAGATCATTTTAGCTTTTTCAACTGCCATATCTCACTGTTGCTTCATGGATCTTGCAGTCCACAAAGCCTCCAAACACTTCCGTACCCGCACTGGGCTCTGGTTATTCCACACACCAGCCTCCTCTACTTGCATAGTATCCCTATTCTCAGCTGACTCCACTTAGAATCAGTTGGAATGCCTCTAAAAAAATACTGATGGTCAGGCCACTCTCAGACCCATTAAATCAAACTCTCCCCAATTCAAACATGCCACTGGCATTGAGAAGCACAACTTTGTTTTCCTGGTTAGGGTTTGGTTTTGTTGTTCGTGTGTTTTGTTTGGGATCTGACTGTAGAATTTTGCTTCCGTTTCTGAAGATATTTTTGGGTCTTGATTTTACCATAAGACATGCTAACTACCTCTTGCTGCTTCTGAGTTTCTGCAAATTTAGGCATTGTGTCAGCCAGATCCTTAACCAAATCATTTGTAAAGATTAGAGAATAAGACAGTAACATTCTCCTGGGGAATTTGCCATAACTTGGCATCAATTCATTAATCAGCACTCTGGGGAATATCATTAATCAAGTACTCCAATTATGAACCTGCATAACTGCGCTGATAATACTTCCTGATCTGCAAACATCATTCCTTCTAAATCTTTTACTTCTAAGGATATTATAAGAAAGCCTGTCAAAGGACTCTCTAAAATCAAGACATATATTATGATCCTATCTAAAAATGATATGAGGTTTATCTGGCCTGATTTTTCTAGTAAACCTGTTCTCTCCCTGATCACAAATTTTCTTTCACATTTCTTAATGACTCAACAATTCATCCTAGGGTCTCACTGGAAGTCATAGCAAGCTCTCAATCTGATAGCTTGCAGCATCTTCTATTTTCTTTTTAATTGGAGGCTTTATTTTTCTAACTCTATATTTTAAACACCTTTTGGTTCTCTCCAAATACCCATCAGACCTGATGGGTATTTCTTTGCTATTTTACTTTCTTGATCTCCCTTTCTTCTTATTACTATTTATTTTGTTCTTTCCAAGTGATGATAAATCTTCACAGAAAAAAAAAATAGAAACATACTTAAGAAGTTAGTAAAGACAGTTAAATAACTCAATTTAATTTTTTCTATTCAGTAGCATTCATTGTGCCATTCACCCCAAGTGGTGGCCTTGGGAACATTCTTGTTTCCCTGACAACATCTTTTTTTTTTTTTTTTTTTTTGCTATTACTAATTTTCACAAGCCTCAGCATCTTGTGAACTTTTAGCCTCACTGACATCATTCCCATATATTCCCTACTACTTCTCCAAATTATTTCTCCTTCTTCCTCCCCTCCTCTCTCTACCTCCACCTCTTCTTCCTTCTCCTCCTCCTCTCATTTTTATTGTTGTTGTTGCTGTTCTTCTTCTTCTTGCCTTTCCATCATATTTCTTTTTCATTTTTTCAAGAATCCTTTAAATATGAACTTGCTGGAGATTGCTCCATGCATTCATATCCATCAATCACTTTACATCTCTCCCCCTTTTTCCCCCATCAGTGTAGATCAGAGGCAGAAAACTTTTTCTATAAAGAAGTGCAGAGTAAATATTTGAGGCTTTGTTTGCCTGCAATCTGTTGTGTAGCTGCTCCACTCTGACATGGAAGCACAGTAATGAGTGTGACAGGGATAAAACTCTGTTTATGGACATCTACCTGTGGGTTCTACATATATTTCACATGTTATAAAATATTCTTCTTTTGATTTGTTTAAAACCACTTAAAAATGTAAAATCTATTTTTTAGCTGCTAAGCCTTAGAACAGGCAGCTGTGTAGAATTCACATGTAGGCTGGAGTTTGTCAGCTCCCGCCAGAGAGGGGTCAAAACATACAATATACACTACAACCAACAGGGAAAGGATGATAATAAAAGTAATCACATAAATAAACCCAACTAGCTCTTAAACCCACATTTCCGTTGAGAACTGCTGTGGGTTGAGTTGTATCCCCTCAGGAGATTCATTCAAGTACTCATTTCTGGTACTTATGAAATATGATGACTAGATTGGGTGGGCAGGGTATTGTAGCATGTAGTATGGCACCTTGTACAAAATGGGGAATCACAAACATTTGGTAATTTGAATCAATAAATGCAAAACAGCTACTTCGAATATATGCATTCAAATCATATATATTCATGGGGTACCTGGGTGGCTCAGTCAGTTGAGCCTCCGGCTCTTGATCTCAGCTTAGGTTTCAATCCCAGGGTCGTGGTTTTACGCCTGGCATCGGACTCAGTGCTGGGCATGGAGCCTACTTTAAGAAAATTATATATACTCATACAATGTAATAAGTTCTTTCATTGGCACTTAAAGTTCATATTGTTCTTTAATATATTTGTGTTATCTTTTGAAGGAAAAGAATATGGAAAGGAGTATAGGAAGAATATCAATGGACTATAATAATGTACTGTTCTAAAGAAAAATACTAGAAAACAAGAGAATACAATTTAAGTGGGAAAATACTTGAAAGAAAATAAATTCATTGCTTGAGGGGCGCCTGGGTGGCTCAGTCAGTTAAGCGTCGGACTCTTAGTTTTGGCTCAGGTCATGATCTCATGGGTTGTGAGATGGAGCCCCGAATCAGGCTCCAGGCTCCACACTCCGTGGGGAGTCGGCTTGAGATTCTCTCCCTCTGCCCCTCCCCTCATTTAAATAAATAAATACATCTTAAAAAAAAAAAGAAATTCATGGTTTAAGAAAATGGGCTTGTTCTGTGATGTACATTGAAAATTTTTGTTCTTCTTTGACTTTTCCCAATTCACAGTAGACAGTTAATGATGCACATGAAAAATGTAGAAGAGTCCTACAGAGGAAATTCACCACCACATCGTAGTATTTCCATACCCTTCTCAAGAAACACCAAGGATTACTGGCAGCACTAGAAGCTAAGAGAATGGCATAGAACAGATCCTCCCCCAGAGCCTCAGAGATAACATGGTACAACTGACAACTTGATTTTGAACTTCTAGCCAGAGCTATGGGAGAATAAATTATTGTTGTTTTGAGCCACCCAGTTAGTTTTACTTTGTTATAGCAGCCCTAGAAAACTAAAACAGAGGCAGATAAAAATTCACGTTGCAAATGATGGTCTCCCAGCCTCAAGGTTTATAAAGCTCTCTTCTGGGTATCTGTTTATCTCCTGAGGGATTCTCTCTCTTCTATCCTCTCCTGCTTCCCAAGATGGCAACGGGGAATTGCCATACTGACCATACAAGAAACATTTATATGTCATGGCTGCATTGGGGAATGAGGGGCTGGTCTTCTATGACCTATGGTTGATGTCAATTGAGATTTCTCAACCCAACTAAGGTTTCTTAAGGGTCTCAGGATCCTAGTGTCCCAATATCACTGCATTCAGTATGGTGCAGCTTGGTCTTCTCATTTCTGGGTGTCTTTTCTCGCATTGACTGAGGTATAGTTGGTCCTACCTGGTGTTTTGGAGCATATACCTGCACCCATTGTTGATGAACATGACCTTTCCCCTAACTCTTATTCCAAAGTGCCTCTTCTCTATGGCCTGCCCCCCTGAGGCCTGTTTTGTTATGATGGTCTCTTCTCTATTTACACTATCCCCTTGTAGGCTCAGGACCTCTCAGTTACTTTCTCTGTACTAAGCCAGACTGTGCTAGCCCCTGGGAGGCTGCCTTCTGGCCCACTGAGCTAGGCCCCTCCCTCAGCCTTGTACTTGACCTCTAGCCTGATGTGTGTGTTGCTACATTAACCATGGTTTTCCCTTGGAGGCATTAGAAGTGTTTTCAGCCTGCACCTGAGGCAGTCAGTTACAGACTTCAGACCTGGAATTTTCCTAAACATATCCGGGTGTTTCTATAGATGTCTTTTCCTCTGAAATTCACCTCTAGGCTGGGGATGGAGAAAGCCACCCCTCTCCTGGTTCCACCCCTCAGCAGCAGGCAGACCATTTCCTTCACGGGGTGGCAGGAACTTTTCCGCATTACATTCTCATTGTTTCTTCTGTATATTCAAGTTACGGTCAATCCTTTAAGCTTTGGTTCTGGAATAAAATCTAAGCTTTGACGATGGCGAGAAAATCCTTTTTTCTCTCTTGAAAGTCATATTTCAAGACCGTTGTCTCCCTATAAATATTTTAAAAGTCAGATTTGGAACTCATGGCTGATCAATGACTTTTTCTTTTAAAACTCTACTTGTCTCCTTTTCCCAGAGACAACGTGCCCATGGGCAGGCCAACTCTACCTGGCAGAAGGACTATGGAAGATAAAGATAAATTGTTGAAAAAGGAAAATATCCCAGGTGATATTTCAAAACAGTTCTACATCAGAGTCACTCATGACTTTATTGTCAGAGCTGCATTTTTTTGAGAGCTTCCCTAACCTGTTGAGCTTTGTGTGCTTTAAAGCTAAAGAATTGTTTTGTTTTTGCTTCTCTTAGACGACCTTGCATTGACTTTACCCGATGAATACAGCTATTTGGGGCTCTGATGAGTTAGCTTTACTCTTTCAGCTTTAGAAGTTTCTCTTTAAGACTTTTAGAACGAGTTCTCAAGAGCTACCCTGGGGGCATTCAGAAACCCTTCAGAGGCATTCTCAAAAAACCCCTTTTCTATCCAAGCTGAAATCCCAAGGCCAGACTCATCTTCCGTGACATACTTTCTCCTATCTCTGGAGGGAATTTCTGTCTTCCTGGGCATCTGCTCGCATCCTGCAATCCCCTCCACTGGCATTCCCAAAGGTTGCAACAAAGGAATCTTCACTGTTTCTCCTGGGAAGCTTCAGTCAAAGAGGATTTCGGATGGCTTATTCTGACACCCCAGAATTCTTGAGAAGGGTATACAAACACTACTATGTGGTGGTGAATTTCCCTGTAGAATTCTTCCATATTTTCATGTGCATCATTAACCATCTACTATGAATTGGGAAAAGTCAAAGAAGAACAAATTTTTTTTAAAAGACTTTATTTATTTATTTATTTGACAGAGAGGGAGCGAGAGAGAGCACAAGCAGGAGGAGGAACAAGGAAGGAGAAGCAGCCTCCCCGCTGAGCAGGGAGCCTGATGCGGGTCTTGATCCCAGGACTGCCTGATCATGACCTTAGTCGAAGGCAAACACTGAACCAACTGAGCCACCCAGGCACCCCAGAAGAACAAAAATTTTGAGGTACATCACAAAATGAGCCCATTCGTTCAAGCAATGAATTTCTTTTCAGTATTTCCCCCCTTAAATTGTAATCTCTTGTTTTCTAGTATTTTTCTTTAGAACTGGACATTATGGTAGTCCACTGATTTTCTTCCCATATTCCTTTCCATATTCTTTTCCTTCAGAAGATAACAAAAATATGCTTAAAGAACAATATGAATTTTAAGTGCCAATGAAAGGACTTATTAAATTATATGTATATGATTTGAATGCATATATTCAGGGTAGCTGTTTTGCATTCATTGATTCAAATTACCAAACATTTGTGATTCCCCATTTTGTATAAGAGGCTGTGTTACATGCTGCAGGACCATACCAGCCCTTTGAGAATCTCAATCTGGTTATAATTCGTAAGATATGGTATGGCAGAGGGGCATGGACTTGGAAGTCAGATAGACTTGAGCTCCTCTTAGAACTGCCATTTACAAACTGATCTTGGGCAAAATAACTGTTATTGTTATTCAGGCTGCTGATGAAAAGTACCACAATGTTTAATGTGTGAACTAAAGGGGAGTGACTAGTTCTGAGTATAGTAAGGATGGATTTCAAAATACTCGATAAAGAAACAGAATTAGAGGAGAACTTTGAAACATGGGTAGGATTGTAGAGGGTACAACGGGGGCAGGGTCAGGAGAAAAAGAATATTCCTTGGTTTATAAATAAAACACCCCAAGTTTAAAAATAGTTATGTCTTATTATTTGACCCAACCATTAAGTTAATAAAAATGTTGTTTTATGACTATATGTAAATGTGCCATTTTATTGTTTGTATTTTATGAGATATCCAAGTGAATATGCTGTGAAAATGTTACGATCTGATAAAACCCAAAGTACATACATTTTTTGACTATTATATATAATTAGCCAAAAGTGATTTTTAAAGTAAATAATTAAGGAATTCTATACATTAGTCCTACTTTTATCCAGTAGGTTCTTTTTACTAACCTTGTATTAAAATCCAGGGACACCTGGATGGCTCAGTCAGTTAAGCCTCTGCCTTCAGCTCAGGTGATGATCCCAGGGTTCTGGGATGGAGCCCCATATGATCGGGCTCCTGGCTCAGCAGGGAGCGTGCTTTTTCCTCCCTCCCTCTGCCCCTCCCCGATGCTCGTGTTGTCTCTCTCAAATAAGTAAATAAAATCTTTTAAATAAATAAATAAATAAATAATCTTGCACCACTCCAAATCTATTTTCCTGGCTTCTCTCAAACTGGGCTTAACTCTGTTTTAAGAAGAATGCTTCACAATATGACAAATAGCTGAGATACTAGGGAAATTCCTTTTCACTGTTGCATACAATCTCTCTAGGAATGTTGTTCCTAATTAAGTGTGGTCTTTTTTTCTTCAAATATTCCTTAATCTTGTTCCTAAAAATTAAATACATTAAGATAATTGCTAATCAGGGGACTTGTAGATTCAAAAGAAAGGACAGGCCAGCCTCTACTTGTCTAGTCCAGAGCAGCCATGTGCTAAGTGGGAGGAGGAGGGAGGTCCTGCACACTCCAGGGATTGCTCAAAACCACCCTTTGAGCTAGAGCTGGAAAATATGAGAACTTGTGTTTACATACATATTTTAAAAATTCTACTTGTATAAGTTTTATCATGTGCGTACTTTGTTAACATAAGAATATATATGTATACAATTTGTAAATAAAAACATTTACCTATGTTGGGGGCTTGTGCTCAGTTATTTTTAAGCATTAGGGGTATGCAAGGGAAAAACTGAAGCACTGCACAAGAATTAGTGCCCTTTGAATCTTGTGCTCTGGGGACTATGCGAGGGTTGGTCACACAGCAGAAATAACCCAAGCCTACAATGTCATTTCGCGTATCTTCTGTTAGAGACTAGATGAGCTAGATGTGGACTTTCATACTTGTTTCACCATTGTTGGTGGGTTTTTTCCTTAAACAACAACAACAACAAAAGCAAAAGTGCTCCATATCCCTTGGCCCTAGTTTTAGTAAATATCATTGTACTGTTTTGATTGATCAGCTTGTGATTGGCAATAGCAAATAATTAATAGTAACTCCATAATTACTGCAGTGCTATCATTTATTGAATAATTTTAGACGTCACAGAAAACATAATGGATAATGGTGACTGGCTTCTTTTACCTGCCTTGGCTCCAGAAGAGGAGAACTTTAATCTCAAACACAGAAATTATTTGTTAACTTTTCTTATGGGAAGCCCATCCCTCCACCCCCTTACTTCCCTAACAAAAAAAAAAAAAAAAAAAAGGCTGTCAATGAGAGATACTCTCAGTTAGGGGAATGAAGGATGCTCTAATCAATCTTTCATTCCCTGAATAAATTTTTGATTAATATAAAAAGTGATTTTTAACCAACACTCGCCTTAAAAATGACTTCAGAATGTTATAGTATACTTCATTACAGCAAAACTGACTAAATCTGTCTTTTTTTTTCTGATAAAGCATTTTGTAAGGACCAACGATTGCCATTCCTTATACCAACTTTCAACCTCTAGAATTATAGCAGTAGGAGAATAAATGTGTATATGGATGTCAAAAACCATTAGACATTTAGGGGCTGTTTTCCCAAAATACTTAGGTTGATATCCTGTTCTTACCATCTACCCTTTTCTCTGAAAATGTCGCTGTCAGACTATTTTTTGGTTAAATTGAGGACTCTGGTCCATTGCGGGGCGGGGCAGGGTAGGGAGGTGGCAGAGAGGGTTGGTCCTATGACGTCTAGTCTTACTTTGCGTAATCCTTTGAGTGACCAGTACTTTAAAAAATAAATCTCGAGAGAATCAATCATTTAGCTGAATGAAACATTTGACACTCTTTTTGATTTTTTTTTTTAAGATTTCATTTTTAAGTAATTTCTACACCCAATGTGGGGCTCAAATTCACAACCTCTAGATCAAGAGTCACACTCTCCATGGACTGAGTCAGCCAGGTGCCTCTCTGGTCCTGTGTTCTGACTTTTTCTGTGAAAATTTAGCACTGAGGACTTTGAGACTATTTTACATATTCTTTTCACCAGAAAGGGTAGGAATTCTCTGGGATAAAAAAATAGAGAAAGATCTTATAACCACAAACATTTGGAAATCCTAGGTATAAAGGAAGCTAATTTTCTTCTTAGTTTTCATTTTCTACCAACACACGCTATCAAGTTTGTTTTACATAATGCGCCCACTGCCTGAGTACACATAATCTGAGATGAGAGGGTTTATCATCCACTCTATAAGAGATAAGATACACCGTATTTATTTATGTTGGGCCCTCAGTAGTGGTGAGCCATGACACGTGCTTCCATCTTTTCAGAAAGAGGCATTTGTGCCTTAAAAGGTGAACTCAAAGAATGTAATTTCCATCCTGGTTATGGTATTGTTTGAGTGTTATCTAACACTAGTCTCTCTTAAAATTATTTCTGGAAGAGTAAGCCAAACTTCAGTATGAAAAACATCACCTAATAGTATTTTTTTCCAAGGGTGGTCACTAGTATCACAAATTGTTAGAATACAAGGTGCTTAATAAAATTTTTGAGTGATAATATAAAATATTGCACTTATTCGTTCCAGTTTATAAATAATGGCTATTGTGTACAAGATGGCCTTTGAACAACTACATAATTATATATGAGCATTGTATGTTTTTTTAGCTATAAATATCATCTTACCTTTAAGTTACTTGAAGTTCTTCAATATGTATTTATTTATTTACTTACTTACTTACTTATTTTGTAGCAAGAAAATCTGAAGGCATAGAAGTAAAATGCTGTCAAATTGTAGCCGATGGCAGTGATAAGGCTCTGGAGTTGGACAGAAATGCATGAGTTAGAAAACAAAATCTGGAGCTTAATCAGCCTTATTTATTTATTTTTTTAAGATTTTATTTATTTGACAGAGAGACACAGTGAGAGAGGGAACACAAACAGGGGGAGTGGGAGAGGGAGAAGCAGGCTTCCCACTGAGCAGGGAGCCGGATGTGGACCTCGATCCCAGGACTCTGGGATCATGACCTGAGCCGAAGGCAGATGCTTAACAACTGAGCCACCCAGGTGCCCCAATCAGCCTTATTTTATACGAGAATAACAAGCTCTAGTCCAGGGTGTGTTGTGAAGACCAAATGGAAACATGCAGGTTCAAGGCTTCACCCAGTTTCTGGCACATCACACGGGCAAGTCCTCTCCTATTAATAGGGCTATTACTTGTGATGCTGTGCTAATTTGTAGGAGGTCTTAAAACAACTGTACATTCCTCCCAGAGAGTGAGAGAAAGATTGTGAGAAATTAGCAATAGTGTTTGTGTCTTGGAACACAGCAGTTCATCTCCCTCTAATGTTTACTGTCTTCATCAGCAGTATCCAGCCTATCATTCAGAAATGGAGCAAACTCTTCTCAGAAGTTAAAACACTTTATTAATGTCATTCCCATAGAAACTTCTGCAGGAAAGAAGTCATGCTGATCAAGGGTAGTTGATTATGTTAGAATCAGATACAAAATTCAGCTCTCACTGCTTTTTAATCTATGCCTGCCCTTTTATACCCATTTGGGATTTAGCCAGGCCATTACTTGACCTGGCAGGACTAAAGAAATTAGGAAGATACCTAGCCCATTATGTTCACAAACAGAAAATCTTTATTCCTCTTTATCTCTACCAAATCATTTCACAAATCATCTTCATAACACGCACACATGCTTTCACACTTGTAAAAATTTGGGCCAGTAGACAAGCAGTTCTTACCACAAATGTAATGTTGAGTACAGTTTTGTCTTTATTTTCAGCAATCACAATAAAAGAAAATTGAAATGTATCAAATCGATAGCTTAGGGAGTGGTTATTTATATCAGAATTTCTTTATCATTAGCTCCTTGAAGAAAACAAAAGGTTAGTAGGGAAGCATGAAGCAAAAATGTTAGGGGCTCTTGAGCAATGAAGCAATGAAAAAATAATCAATTTACCAAACTTTTATTTATATATAGTCTGCTAGGGAAGATTTACCTCTGGATACTCTTGGCTCTATTTGTTTATTTGTTTTAATAATATTAGCTTTTAAAATATACCCCAAATAATTCAATATATAAATAATATCATTATGCCAAAAAGAGAAATACAATTCTGAGTTGAGATACCTTTATAATCTCTTTCATGTATGAAAAGAAACTAACCCCTATCCTATTATGGACAAAGATAAGCATAAATCACTAAAATAAATAGAGTTGTTGTTAATAAGGAAAAATATTTAAAAGACATGATGAGATTTCTGCTTCTTCAATAGGCTTTTCAATAGACATCTGTAACTGAAGGTCAGTAACCTAAGTGGTTCTAGAGTCTGGTGGTAATTAGGATGGGTTAGAGGATTAGTCTTCAGTGTGCCTTGGTCCAGATCTTGTACTCAGCTGTGTTTTCCTTTATTGCCTTTGGACAAAATTATAATAATAGTGCAGAATAGTTGTTCCTTTCTTGAGCTTAATGACATCACAGAATTTTCTAGCTCATGCTGGTCAGCTAGCTCTCCATTTGCTCCTGGGCCGCTATCAAGTTCCTGATTCAGCTGAATTATCACAAAAGTGAACAGATAACTATAGTCCTTTAACATAAAGAGTATAGAAGAAAAATATCATCTAAAGCAGGGGTTTTCGGGGCGCCTGGGTGGCTCAGATGATTAAGCATCTGCCTTCGGCTCGGGTCATGGTCCCGGGGTCCTGGGATCGGGTCCCGCATCGGGCTCCCGGCTCCTTGGGAGCCTGCTTCTCCCTCTGCTTCTCTCTCTCTCTCCCTCTGTCTCTCATGAATAAATGGATAAAATCTTTAAAAAAAAAAATAAATAAATAAAGCAGGGGTTTTCTTTTTTTTTTTTTAAAGATTTTATTTATTTATTTATTTGAGAGAGAGAATGAGAGAGAGAGAGAGCATGAGAGGGGGGAGGGTCAGAGGGAGAAGCAGACTCCCCACTGAGCAGGGAGCCCGATGTGGGACTCAATCCTGGGACTCCAGGATCATGACCTGAGCTGAAGGCAGTCACCCAACCAACTGAGCCACCCAGGCGCCTCTAAAGCAGGGGTTTTCAGACATATTTTTACCATGACACGCGTTAAGAAAAACATTTTATTTTATTTATTTTTAAAGTTTTATTTATTTATTGGGAGAGAGATAGCAAGAGAGAGCCTGAATGGGGTGGGGGGGGCAGGCAGAGAGAGGGAGAAGCGGGCTCCCTGCTGAGCAGGAAGCAGGACACCGAGCTCCATTCCAGGACCCTGAGATTATGATCTGAGCCAAAGGCAGAGGCTTAACCAACTGAGCCACCCAGGCGCCCCATATCACAACTCAATACATGCAAATTTATAGATATATATACACACACATATGCATATGTGATATTTTGATTTATAATAAATATATATATGATCTTCATCCCTTTCTGGCACAGAGCTCCTTAAACTCTTAGAATTTCCTAAGTGATGAGAATGATAAAGGTATCTTTTGTTATTTTGATAAGGTGACTTTTGGAGCACTCCTAAGCATAGGGGCTGGTTGCCAGTGGAACCAACCAAGTGATTAGAGAGTTGGAACTTTTAGTCCCACTGCCCCACCCCCACACCCTCGCCCCCACCGCTCAACCTCTAGGAAGAGGAGAGGGACTAGAGGTTGAATCAATACCGGTAGCCAATGAGTTAATCATTCATGCCTGTATAATAAAGCCTCCATAAAAACCCAAAGGAAGTTCTGGTCCAAGATGACGACATAGGAAGACCTTGAATTCACCCCTTCCACAAAGCATACCAAATTACACCTGAAGAAGAATTGAGAACAATTGAACAGTTTCTGCTGCACAAAAGACAGAGAGAATGGCTAAATAGTGAGAGAGCCAGAAACATGGTAACAAAGGGAATGCCTACCTCCTCACTCCCCCTAACACCCTTCCCCCCACACTCTGCTGCAAACTGCTGTGGGAAGGGATAGTGCTGAGGGACCAGGAACAGATGCCTTGCTCTTTGGGCACAGAAACAAAGCCACAGTTAAAAATGCAACTAGCATAGAAAAGAGACAGCACCAGAACTTTGCCAAATGGCAGCAGAGGTGCTACAAGAATGTTCTTTGTGTCAGAGGGACTGGAGAAGGATATGGTTTACATTCCCACTTCACCTTAGTAGCCTACACTGGTGGAGCAGGGTCAGGACCCCATCACTTGGTGGATCTGGTCTACGCAGGGAGCCAGCTGCCTCAGCAAGCACCAGGTGGGCCACAAGCCCACACCAGCCCTGGTTGCCCTGGGGCACAGAATTTAAACCATGCACACTTTGTTTTGTTTTGTTTGTTAATTCCTTTTCTTCTATTTTATTTATTTGCTTTGTTTATTCTCTCTCTTTTTTTTTTTTTAAAGCCACGGTTTGAAAGAGCAACTAGCATATAAAAGAGCCAGTCCTAGAACTCTGCCAAGAGGTGTGTGTGTATATGTGTGTGTGGGGGGTGGGTGTTACTGGAATAATCTCTGGGTGGGAGGGGCTGACAGACCTTGAAAGCACAGACCAGTGTACCGTCTGGGTGCTATAACTGGCCTACTGCCTCAGTGAACCCTGGGCTCCTAGCCCACACTAGCCCAAGCCTATCAAGGTGGCCATAGGGCAGTGCACACCAGGACTCCCCTGGTTAGGGCTCACTACCAGGGCTTTGTGTCAAGGTGACACAGGCACAAAGTACCCAGAACACTCCAGGCCTCCATGACGTTAACTTAAGATGGCTTGTGAAAAGTACCCCTGGTGCAGAGCACTCTGGAATCTCTCAGCTGACATCTGCTTCAGATCCAGCCACCCCACCAGGGTACCCCCTGTATGGAGAGCCCTGGAACACTCCTGCCCAGGATGGTCTGGGCTCCAGACACCTGGCCAGGGCACCCCCTGTGCTGCACACCTTGTGACACCTTGGCTTGCACCCAATTCAGCTTCAGCTATCTTGCCAGATTATCCTCAGTTTGGAGAGTCCCAGGATGACCCAGCTTACAACCCCTTCAACTTCGGCTGTTCGGGGAGCATTTTTCAGGGAGAGCCCAAGGACCACACCAGCCTATGTCCATTTTAGCTTTAGCTGTCCTTCCAGGATGCTCCCTGCACAGAGTGCCCCAGAACTTCCCAACCTGTTCTCTGCCTTGGCTCCAGCCTCCCCTTCAGGTTACTATCTGTGCAGAGAGTCCTGGAACACCCAGGTTTACATACACTTCAACTTCAGCTCTGTGTGTAGAGCTCCGGGTCCCCCTGGTTTGCACCTACTTTAGTTTCAGCTATCCTGCCAGGGCACCCTCTGCATAGAGAACTCAGGGACCTCCTGGTCCACCCACCACCTCAGCTCTAGGTTCCCCACCAAGACACCCTGCACGGAGCATTCCAGGACACCCCAGGCTTGCACCCATTTCAGCTTCAGCTGTCCAGCTAGGGTGCCCTCAACATATAGAACCTCAGGACACTTGGCCTGCATTCCCTTCAGCTTTAGCTGACCTGACAGGGTGCTTACTATGTGAAAAACCCCAAGACTCCCAGCCAAGTCAGCCACAGCTTTAGTCAGTCAGTGAAAGTCACCAAGCACACACAGTATAAATAGGAGATGACCATAAACAAGACTATTCCTTCAGGTTTAGGAGAAGTAGCTGTTCAGCCTACTTCATAGAAACAAAGAGAAAGTCAAACAAAATGGTGGTGGTGGGGAGTGGAGGAGAACAAAGGAATATTCTCCAAAAAAGAATAAGAAAAAAACTCAGAAAAAGAACTAAATGAAAAAGAGATAAATAATATACCTGATAAAGACATTAAAGTAATGACTGTGAAGATACTCACCAGGCTGGAGAGAAGAGTGGAAGAACTCAGTAAGAACTTCAATAAAGAGGTAGAAAATGTTGAAAAGAATCAATCAGAGTTGAATACAATAACTGAAGGAAAAAAAAGCACACTGAGGGAATCAACAGTTGATTAAAGGATGCAGGACATATCAGTGATCTGGAAGATGGGTTAATGGAAAACACATAAGCCAAACAGCAAAAAGAGAAAAGAATTTTTAAAAATGAGAATAGGTTAAGGGATCTCTTGGACAACATCAAGTGAACAAACATTCACATTATAGGGATTCCAGAAGGAGAGAGAGAGAAAAAGTCAGAACATTTGTTTGGAGAAATAATAGCTGAAAACTTTCCTAACCTGGGTAAGGAACTTAGACATCCAGGTCCAAGAAGTACAGGGTTCCAAACAAGATGAACCCAAGGAGGTCCACATCATGATACCTACTAAAAATAATGTCAAAGTTTAAAGATAAAGAGAGAAATTTAAAAGCAGCAAGAGAGAAGCAAAAAGTTCCTACAAGGTAAAATCTATATACTTATCAGCTGAATTTTCAGCAGAAATTTTGCAGGCCAGATAGAAGTGGCATGATATATTCAAAGTACTGAAAAAAACACAACCAAAAAACAAGTAACAAAATGACAATAAGCACGTACTTATCAGTAATTACTTTAAGTGGTTTAAATGCTTCAATCAAAAGACAGAGGGTGGCAGAAAGGATCAAAAAAAAAAAAAATCAAGATCCATCTATATGTTCCCTACAAGAGACTCACCTCAGATCTAAAGATACATAGTGACTGAAAGTGAAGACATGGAAAAACATTTACCATGCAAATGGAAGTGAAAACAAAAAGTTGGGTTAGTAATATTTATATCAGAAAAAATAGGCTTTAAAGACGTAACAAGACACAAAGGAGAGCATTACATAATGATAAAGGGATCAATCCAACAAGAGGATATAGCCATTGTAAATACCTCTGCACCCTTAGCTGGACTAAGCAAGAACAGAAGAGAAGAAACACAAATAAATAAAATCAGAAACAAAAGAGAAGTAACAACTGACATCATGAAAATACAAAAGATTATAAGAGAATATTTAAAAAATTATATGCCCACAAATTGGACAAGTTAGAAGAAATGCATAAATTCCTAGAAATATGCAATCTTCCAAAACTGAGTAAGGAAGAAATAGAATATGTGAACAGACTGATCACAAGTAATGAAATTGAATTGGTAATCAAAAAAGTACCAAAAAATAGAAGTCCAGGACCAGACTGAATCACAGGTGAATTCTACCAAACATTTAAAGAAGAGTTAATACCTATACTCCAGAAACTATTCCAAAAAATAGAAGAAGAAGGAAAGCTTTCAAATACATTCTATGAGGCCAGCATTACCCTGATACCAAAACCAAAGACACCACAAAAAAAGAAAACTACAGGCCAATATCCTTGATAAAAATAGATGCAAAAATCCTCAATAAAATATTAACAAACCACACACAACAATACATTAAAAAGATCATTCACCACAATCAAGTGGGATTATTCTGGGGATACAAGGATGGTTCAATATTTGCATATCAATCAATGTGATACACCATATCAACAAAACAAAGAACAAAAGCCATATGACCATCTCAATAGAAGCAGAAACGGCATTTGACAAAATTTAACATCCATTAATGATAAAAGTCAACAAAGTGAGTTTAAAGGAAATATACCTCAACATAGTAAGGGCAATATATGAAAACCCCACACCTAACATCATTCTCAATGGTGAAAACCTTAGAGTTTTTCCTTTAAGATCAGGAACAAGACGAGGATATCCAGTCTCACCACTTTTATTCAACATAGTACTAGAAGTCCTAGCCATAGCAATCAGACAAGAAAAAGAGATCAGAGGCATCCATATTGGTAAAGAAGAAATTAAACAGTCACTATTTGCAGATGACATGATACTATACATAGTAAATCCTAAAGACTCTACCAAAAAACTACTAGAAGTAATAAATGAATTTAGTAAAGTTGCAGGACACAAAATTAATACCCAGAAATTGGTTGCATTCCTATACACTAATAATGAAGTAGCAGAAAGAGAAATTAAGAAAACAACACCATTTACAATTGTACTGAAAAGAATACAATACCTAGGAATAAACTGAACCAAAGAGATGAAAGGCCTGCACTCCAAAAATGAAAGAAATTGAAGATGACACAAACAAAAGGAAAGATATTCTATACTCATGAATTGGAAGAATTGATATTGTTAAAATGTCCACTTTACACAAAACAATCTATAGATTCAATTCCCTATCAAAATACCAATAGCATTTTTCATAAAACTAGAGCAAATAATATTAAAATTTGCATGGAACAAACAAAAGACCCCAAGTAGACAGGGGTACCTGTGTGGCTTAGTCGGTTAAACATCTGCCTTTGGCTCAGGTCATGATCTCTAGATCCTGGGATTAAGCCACGTGTTGGGCTTCCTGCTTCTCTCTCTCTCTCTCTCCCTCTGCCCCTCCACCCCCATTCATTCACTCTCTCTCTCAAATAAATAAATAAAATCTTTAAAATAAGAGAGAGAGACCCCCAAGTAGTCAAAGTGATCTTGAAAAGAAGAAAACTGGAGGTATCACAATCCCAGGTTTCAAGATATACTTCAAAGCTGTAATAATCAGAATAGTATGGTACTGGTACAATAATAGGCATATAAATCAGTAGAACAAAATAGAGAGCCCAGAAATAAACCCATGATTAAACAGTCAATTAATCTAGGACAAAGGAATCAAGAATATGCAATGTAGAAAAGACAGTGTCTTCAATAAATGGTGCTGGGAAAACTGGACAGCACTTTTTCAAAGAATGAAACTGGACCACTTTTTAACACCATGCACAAATGTAAACTCAAAATGAATTAAAGACCCAAATGTGAGACTTGAACCCCTAAAAATCCTAGAAAAACACACAAGCGGTAATTTCTCTGACATAAACCATAACAACATTCTTCTAGGTGTGTCTCCTAAGGCAAGGGAAACAAAAGCAAAAATAAACTATTGGGACTGCATCAAGATAAAAAGCTTTTGCACAGTGAAGGAAACCATGAACAAAACAAGAAGGCAATGTATTAAATGGTTGAATGGGAGAAGATATTTGCAAATATTATATCTGATAAAGGGTTAATATCCAAAATATATAGAGAATGCATACAAATCAACACCAAAAAGACAAAGAATCCAATTAAAAAATGGGCAGAGAAACTAAATAGACGTTTTTCCAAAGAAGACATACAAATAGCCGGCAGACAATGGAAAGATGCTCAATACCACTAATCATTGGGGAAATGCAAATCCAAACCACAGTGAGATATCATCTTACACCTGTCAGAATGGCTAAAATCAAATAGATAAGAAATAATAAGTGCTGGTGAGGATGTGGAAAGAAAGGAACCCTCATACGCTATTGATGGGAATGTAAATTGGTATAGCCACTATGAAAAACAGTATGGAGTAATCTCAAAAAGTTAAAAATATAAATACCATTTAATATCATACCAATAATTCCACTATTGGGTATTTACATCCCCACCCAAAAAATCCCCACTAATTTGAAAAGATATATGCTTATTGCAGCATTATTTAAAATAGTCAAGATATGAATACAACCTAAGTATTCATTGACAGATGAATGGATAAGGAAATGTGGTATGGTATATATATATCACACACACACACACACACACACACACACACACACACACACAGGAATATTACACAGCCATAAAAAAGGGTGAGATGGTGCCACTGGAGACAACATGGATGGACCTAGAGGGTATTATGGTAAGTGAAATTAGTCAGATTGAGAAAGACAAATACCATATGATTTCACTCATATGTGGAATCCAAAAAAAAAAAAAACCAACAACAAATGAATAAAAGACAAAAAGCAGACTCAGACCTAAAAATACAGAGAACAAACTGATGGTTGCCAGAGAGAAGATGGGTGGGGGTTGGGCAAAATGGGGGAAGAGAAGTGGAAGACACAGCTTCCAGTTATGGAACAAATAGATCATGGGAATAAAAGGCACAGCATAGGGAATATAGTCAATAACATTAAATGGCAATTTATGGGGACAGATGGTAGTTACACTTCTGATGAACATAGCATAATGTATAAACTTACCAAATCGCTATGCTGTACACCTGAATTTTTTATTTGTTATTTATTTTTTTTTTTAGAGAGAGACAGTGCACATACAAGCAGGAGGGAGGAGCAGAAGGAGAGAAAGTATCGTAAGCAGGCTCCATGTCCAGTGCAGAACCTGATGTGAGGCTCAATCTTACAACCCTGAGATCATGACCTGAGCTGAAATCAAGAGTTGGCTGCTTAACCAGCTGAACCACCCAGGCACGCCTGTTGTACACCTGAAATTAATGTAACATAGTGTGTCAACTATACTCAAATAAAACACAAAATAAAACCCAAGAGGACACGGTTCAGAGAGCTTCTGAGTTGGTGAACATGTGGACATTCAGAGAGAGTGGTGCCCTTGAGAAGGCATGGAAACTTCTTGCCCTTTCCCCATACCTTACCCTATGCATCTGTTCCATCTGGCTGCTCCTGAGTTATATCTTTTTATAATAAACCAGTTATCTAGTCATTAAAATGTGTCTTTGAGTTCTATGAACTACTCTAGCAAATTAATTGTACCCAAGGAGGGATTCTTGGGAACCTCTGATCTATAGCCAGCTGGTCAGAGAAGTGCAGGTAACAACCTGGATTTGTGATTGACATCCTGAGTTGGAGGAGGTTGTTGGAATCTCCAAACTATAGCTAGTTGGTTGGAAGCACAGGTGATAACCTGGGCTTATAACTGGCATCTGAAGGAGTTGAAGGGGCAGTCTTATAGGACTGACCACTTACCTCTGGGGTCTGATGCTATCTCAGGGTAGATAGTATCAAAATCAAGTTAAGCTTTGGATGCCCAGGTGGTGTTCAGAGAATTGTTTGGTGGTGTGTGAGGAAATCTATTCCTTCTTTCTAGGGACTGGGTCTAAGAACTCAAAAAGAGCATGGATACACACACACACACACACACATATGCACACACCCATACACACACATACACCCACACACAATGAGAAACTACAGTTTCATGAAACAGTACTTACTATTACCATAGGTAACACACTTTAAAATTTTCTAATCTATTTTATTTTTTCTAAATGGTTGGGATCCACTGATAGATTATGACTTGAAGTTTGAAAAACCACCTTCTCAGGAGAGTCCCTAGAACTTGCTGCTTCTGCTGAGAGAATCTGCTGAGTTTGTCACTGTTAGAGCACAGGGTAAAAACCTTCCCTTCTGCTAGGCATTTATGTAATTTCTGTATGTCAGAAATCAGTAGGAAACAGATTTTTATCTCCACAATGGAAAATAAGTCCAGAGATGTAGGCCTATAGTCCATTTAACTATAATCAATTAATCTTTACTCCAAAACTTCTTGACTACATTCTGATGAACTTGTTAAACATACTGTAAGCTACAGGGGGAAAAAAGGAAAAATACAAAGTACTTTAAAATAAAAATTTAACATTACCTCTGCTGCTTGCAGAATGACACCTGCAAATATTTGGCTTCGGGCAAAAGGAAGGGATGCTGGCTCCTTGTCTGATCTCAGTTTAACACAGCAGAAGGTATACATTCCCATTTTGTCCTACCATGGGCAGGACCTGTAGTCAAGGTTTTCCCCACCCCCACTCCCAGTTATCCTTCTGTATCTTTCTAGATACCATTAATCTTGCAATCTATTGTAGTCCAGGGTTGGAAATAGGTTTTTCACATAGCTGTGTGTGCAGCTGGTGACCAGAATCAGGGAGAGCTTCTGTCTGCTACAGCAGAAGTGAGAAGAGGCAGGTGTGGCAGGTGGATGGAGCTTGGATTCAGAAAACTGGGGTTTGCAGGTTCCACTCCTTGGTGAATTACACTGCCTTAGAATAAAAGCATTTACCTTCTCTGAGCCCCAGGATCATAAACATGTAGAGTGCTTATCATATGCCAGGTTTGGTGCTTGATTTTGACAAAGATGACTAAACTATAGTGCATATCCCTAAAACAGAGGTGACAATACTGTAGTACTATTCTCATAGTTATCAGAATTAGAATAGAGAACAAACAGGAAATACCCAGCACAATGTTTTACCCATCTTAGGATTATTTGTTCATTTCTTTTTAAATTGGAACCATCTTATTATGAAATATAACCCACATTTAGAAAAGTGCAAAAACGTATATGTTCAGCTCACTGAATTATTAAAAAGCAAACATTCTTGTAACTGTCACCCAGATATAGAAATAGAATACTGCTATTACTCCAGAAATCTCTACTTGTTCCACCCAATCACAACCCCTCACTCCTGCTAAAAGTAGCCATTTGCTTGACTTTTACAGTTATCACTATCTTGCTTTTCTTTATATACACATACTTTTTAAAAAACCACACAAGTATGCTTCCTAAACATTAGTTTGATTTAGCCCGATTTTGAACTTTATATGCAATGTGGTCTAGCTGGCATTTTTAGTTATCACATTATTTTTAACATTCACCCGCACTATAAATATGAGTTGTAGTTAATTCATTTATATGCTGTATAACATTCAATTCAATAAATATGCCACATTTTCCTTTCTAATCCACTTTATCATTGATAGATGTTTCATCACAAAATTTGTGATGAAAATTCTTGTACATATTTTTTGGCACATCTAAGTTTGCATTTCTGTAGTTTATACTTAGGAGAAGAATTGCTGGGTCATAGGACATATGTGTCTTCATTCCTGCTAGATAACATGCACTGTTTTCAAAAGTGCACCAATTTACAATCCAATCAGCAGTGGGTGAGAGTTGCTTTTGCACCACTCTCTCATCAACTCTTAGTACTAGCAGATTTTTAACTGTAGCTAGGGTGTGTAGATTTCATTTTAGTTTAAATCTCACATTCCTGATTGCTAATGAGATGAAACAACTTTATCAGCCATTTGGATTTCCTCTTAGGTAAACTGCCTGTTTAAGATTTGGGCCCATTTTTTTTAAAAGGGAGTTGCCTGTTTCATAATGCTCTGGATATGATCTCTTGGTTGTATATATAATATAAATGCTATGCAAATGAATTTTCCCACTTTGTAACTTGTCTTTTCATCTCTTACTGATGTCTTTTGATGAACAAAGGATCATAGTTAGTCCACTGTATCAATTTTTTTAAGTGCTCTTTTTTTTTGTCCTAACAATGTTTTTTTGAAAAGATCTTTTTCCTCCCTGTACTCTAGTGCTACTTCTGTGATAAATCAAGTGTCCATATACATGTAGGTCTGTTTGTGGTTTCTCTTTATTGTCCCATTGATCTATGTATCTATATTGCAACAATCCCACAGATATATATCTTTACTAATTTTTATCTATTTAATCGGTTACTGAAAAATTATGTTACAATTTTTCAATATGATTGTAGATTTGTCCATTTCACCTTTGGACCTTGTATCAATTTTTGTTTTCTATATTTGGAGGCTAAGTTATTAGATGCATACATTTTTAAATTTGTTATAAATTTCTTGTGAATTAAATGTCTTACCATAATGAAGTATCCTTTATTTCTAGTAATTGAAACAAAAATTTTTGTTTTCATATCTTTTACATCTTTATTTCTTAAATGCGTTTCTTATAAACAGCACCTAGTTGTAATTGTCTGAAAATCTGTCTCTTGATTAGATCATTTTGTTTACTTACATTTCATGCAATTATGGATTCATTAGTTTATATCATTATCAATCTATGGCCTCTTTGGTACAAATCCACCCTTCTTTGCCGTGCTTGTGATACTGAAACATTTCTCTCTTGACAGCTGGGGTATGCTATTAAGCTTCATCAGCTGAAGCCACTGGAGATAGAATGAAGAATACAGAAGTCAAAACATGTAGCATCCTCCCTTAGACAGCTTCCTCTGGCACTTAGAAGGAAACTTCCCAGAGAGTTCTATTACTGGGACACCTTACTGGACTCTTTCATATTTTAACCACTTCCTTTTCCATGCTGTTTCTAGTGTCAAACTTTTCACATTGCTTTATAACTTATCTGGGTGTCAGACTGTTTCCACTACTAGGATATAATTTCTTTAAGAATAGGGTCTATGTATTTATTATCTCTACTCTGCAGTGCTTAAGCCTTGTTCTAGGCAACAACAATAGCTAATTTATTATATTCTAGACATTGTCTAATGTGTTTGAATATAGTGGATGGTTTGGTCAATGTTTGTGGATGAAACAGCAAATTATTATTCCCATTTTTCAGGAGAAGTAGCTGAGGATCACAAAAGGAAAATAACTTGCTGAAGGTCACATAACTGGTAAGTGGCATGGTCAAAATTTAAACATAGAATATGTTTCTTTCCTCTATTCTGTGCTTTTAAGATACAAAGATGCTTCATGCCTAGAGGGGCTTTTGTTATTTTATTGCTTAGAGTAGAATCCTCTGTTGAATTTGAACTCAATAGTAGACAATAAGGAAGAGTCTTACATAGCACTGACTATGTGCCAAGCACCTTGCATACATTCACTGAAAAGATAGGTATTATTATCATCATGCTACAGGGAAAGTCACGGAAGCCCTGAGGGGTTAAGTGCAACTTCTCAGGTTGCACTTCTAAATGGCAAAGACAGAATCCAAACCCAGTTGGTTAGGCTCTTGGATCTATCCTCCTGATCATTATTTTTATTTTTTTTCAGACTTTATTTATTTATTTGACAGAGAGCACAGTAGGGGAAGCAGCAGGCAGAGGGAGAAGCAGGCTCCCCACTAAGCCGCGAGCAGAGAGCGCGACATAAGGCTCAACGCGGGGCTCAATCCCAGGACCCCCTGGGATCATGACTTGAGCCGAAGGCAGATACTTAAGGGCTGAGCCACCCAGGCGCCCCTATCCTCCTGATCATTAATAAATATGCTGACTATTCAGGTACCTAAAAAAGGTAAGAAAACCAAAGTGGCAAATACTTGTGTACGTATTTCTCAACATAGGAAAACATTAACCCCATGTACTGATCACATTCTCCAGTATTTGGTGGCTTTCATTTGTTTGCATATCTTTAGGTTTATATATTGTGTATGTATGTATATGTGAAAATACTGTATAATATATAACATTAGTTTCCATGTAGGTATACTTATATAAATGACATTTCTCAGCAAATATTTAGAGAATATAGTAGCGACAACAAAATCCCTGCTCTCATATTTAATCCTGGAGTCAGAAGACAGACAATAAAGCATAAACAAAGCAATATATAATATATCTGTTAGTAATCAGTAAAACAAAATAATGCATAGTAACGGATAAAGAATGATACAAGATAAAGTCCTCTTTTATCAAGAGATATTTGAGCAGAGGGGCGGAGCAAGATGGAGGAGGAGTAGGAGACCTAGATTTCGTCTGGTCTCAGGAATTCGGCTGAATAGGGATCAAACCATTCTGAACACCTATGAATTCAACAGGAGATCGAAGAGGAGAGTAGCAACAACTCTCTGAACAGAGAAGCAACCACTTACTGGAAGGTAGGACGTGCGGAGAAGTGAATCCAAGGCGATATTCAGGAGGATAGACGGCGGGGGAGGGGCCTCTGCCAGCCGCTTCTGGCAAGTGCTAGAGCCGCGGAGCACAAAATCGGAACTTTTAGAAGTCGGCTCCGCTGAGGGACGTCGCTCCAGTGGCTAAGCGGGGGGTGGAATCCTCCCGGGACAGTGTGGTCTCAGGACCCTCGGGGTCACAGAAAGACCGGGGGGTGCCTGAGTGCGCCAGAGCTCCCGGGTATCGGAGCAGGGAAGCCGGCTGCAGAGATGGAGCCAAGGCGCGGGCTCTCAGCTCGGGGTTGCCATAAACTGTGATCTGCGGCCCAGTCGGGCCACTGCTCCTCCAGCAGGGACCCAACAAGCGGCAGA